>NC_056745.1:536733631-536821131 GCF_019279795.1 Protopterus annectens | reverse complement strand
GGATTGGACACTCTAAATTGGCCCTAGGTGTGAGTGCATGCATGCCTGTACCTTCTATGGAAGGTTGGGCGCTGGGCTGGCAACTCGACACCATAAAACTCCACTGCCAGTCATGAGCAGACAAGTGATCTGCTGTGGTGACCCTTAACCGGGAAAAGCCGGAAGAAGAAGAAGATGATATATATATATATATATATATATATATATATATATATATATATATATATATATATACACACACACACACACACACACACACACACACACACACACACACACACACATACTAATCAGCACAAACGGCCAAGTTTCTCATCTAAAATGGCAAAATAAAAAAGCTACCCTGGGCCAAAATGCAAACTGAAAATGGTAAAAGAAAGTATAGTGCTGGAAAAAAATGCAACCTTCTTAAAAATAAGTCAAACAGTTTATTAAAGGTTAAGCTGTTTCATCTCACAAACCACACTAACCTGGGACTTCTTCAGAATAGTAAACCAGTGGATGCCAAGTCATTATAAAATAAAGAAAACCAATTAAAGCAAATTAAATGCCAATAACACATTTAAAACAACAGTACATGATCATAAAATCATGTAAATGTAAAAATATACTTAAAAATATTATGTTTACAAGCAAATCCATAGTAAAAAGTTGCCTACCCTAAAAATAATTAAAGTTTTTAACATATACCCCCGGATTCATGAAGCTCGTCGCAAGGCCGGTGTAAGGCTTGCGCCGGCCGTGCAGTGTATAACTGGTGTAGCAGCACCACATGCATAGTAATAAGTGTGCGCCGCAACCACAACCACGTGCATAGGGCACGTGCGCGAGTCCAGGGAGCCCAAGTAAGATGCGCCCGTAGGCGTGGCCAAGCCGGCAGGCGATGAGCAACCTAAAGTGCTGACTGTCACATGCCACCTGCAATAGTAACCGCACCAACCAGTGTCCGTGGATAATGAAACGTATGCAGAGTATGCAACATAGTACCCGTCCACACAAAATGGAGAACCAACCATAAATCCATGAAGTACAAAATGTTCCCGTCCACGGAACAAAGGATACTTGGAATACTGTGTCCGTCACGCATTGCACTGTCAGCAGGCATACCCAGTGGAGGTGTTCATAGGTTCATAGGTTCATAGGTTCATACTAGGCTATCTGCCCAAGGGCATTTATAAGCCTAGCCCATAGTTATGTGGCTTTCGCCACCCCTTTAGTTTGAATAAAAACTATGCCTATCATTTTTCTGTGCCTCTGTCAAGCAGTGACACTGAAGTAATCCCTGGGGTATATCTGCGATCTCCCATCCACTGGTCAAGATTCCTCTTGAACAAGGCCAGCGAGGTGCTCTGCCTCACATGTACCGGGATTTTGTTCCACAGCATAGGGAGTCTCTGGGTGATGAATCTGTCCCTCCAGCACGTTCTATTTATAACCGCGTCAAGGTTTAAGTCTCCCGCCCTTGTGGTTCTGAGGGATCTAGATTTTTTGAGGTGAAGCATATTCATCAAATCTGGGTTTGACATGGCCTTATATGTCAGGCACAGGTCACCTCTGAGCAAGCGGTATGAGACTGAATAGAGCTGGAGTTCTTTCAGTCGGGCAGCATAAGACATTTTTTGAGACCCTTTATCCTTTTGGTGAGGAACTTTTGGGGCCTTTCAAGCTGCATCAGGTGTCTGGTCAGATACATTCCGAATGGGGCATTGTACTCAATCATAGGTCTAATGAGTGATGAGTACAGGGGGACGATGACCTCCCTTGATCTAGATGTGAATCCCTTCATGATCAGGTGGGCGATATAGAAGGTTTTCCTAACTACTTTAGCAACATGAGTGTCAAACGAAAGGCTACTGTCAACCTGGGTCCCCAGATCCCTGATGACTTTTTCTGTGCTCAGTGGATTGCCATCTATATGGTAGCTAGGGGTAACCTTGTTTTTCCCGAAGGGTATGACTATGCATTTTTTGGCATTTAACCTTAGGCCATGTCTCTGGCACCAGTTATCCATTTATGTGAGACCCTTCTGAAGGATATCTGTGTCAGATGTGTTTTCGACTATGGCGCCCAGTTTGCAGTCATCTGCAAACTTTGTCAGCCATAACCCTCCTGTGTTTGCTTGTACTTCAGAAAAGTAGATGCCAAACAAGAGTGGACCCAGGACTGAGCCCTGTGGGACACCACTTGTGACAGGCTTTGAGTCTGACATGGCTCCAGCAACTCTGACCCTGTGGGTTCTGTCGCTTAGCCAGTTTGCAACCCATCTTGTGATGTATGGGTTTACATTCAAGCTGATGAGTTTTTCGATGATACCTGAGTGGGGTATTGTGTTGAAGGCCTTTGCCAGGTCGAGGTAGGCTGTATGGACTGCCTTTCCTCATCAATGGCCTTGGTGACTGTCTCGAAAAAGTCAACCAAGTTTAAGAGGCAGGATCTGCCTTTGACAAAGCCAAACTGGGTTGGATCCAAAGTCTGCAAGTTCCCTATGTCTTTATTTATGAGTTCCATTATGATCCTCTCCATGGCTTTGCAGATAAGGCTTGTCAAGCTAATGGGCGGTAATTTCCAGGGTCTGTGGAGGCACCGCCTTATGAAGTGGGACCACAGTCGCCGTGCGCCACTCCTTGGTGCGTATCCTGAGGTGAGGCTAAGATCAAACAGCTGTCCTAACTGTGGGTTTAATTCCTCGATGAGTTCATGATGCACACAGCCGGGGACACCATCTGGTCCCATGGATGCTGTGTTTTTGCCTTAGTGAGGGCAGTTCTCACCTGGGCGTTGGAGATGTTTGGGGGCTACAATCCTCTGGAATAGATATCTCTCCTTTTGGTGGGGGGGGCGGGCAGTAGTTTGCACTGAACCTGTCAGCCAGTATGTTAGCAATGTGTGTAGGTTCAGTAATTTTCACATCATTTTGAACTAATTCTGAGCATATCTGGGAGTTTCCTCCTAGGTTTCTAACATAGCTAAAGAAGGCCTTATGATTGTCTTTAGAGTCCTTGGCGATTTTTCTCTCAAAATTTGCCTTGGATAATTTTATGAGAGCTCTTAGTTTTTTACTTATAATGATCAAAGGCGTCTTACCTTTCAAGGATTTTGCTCTATCTTGTAGTAGCTTCCTCCTTTTGTTGTAGAGCTTGTTTATGGCTGGGGTCCACCAGACTGGACGCTTGCCTTTGGTACAGAGAGTCTTAGTTTTGTTTGGGATTGCCTGATCCATGCAGTCCTGCAGGTGCTGGTAGAAGGCATTTGTAAGTGATTCAGTGGTTTGAGTAATGTTTACCACTGGCTCAGGGGCCTTAAAGGAGACCACACTAGTTTTTAGAAGTGTGAAATCGGCTTTTGAGAAGTTTTTCACTGTGGTCTTTTTGTTTCAGGTGGGGCGGGATGAGGACCTCCAGCGAGATTAGTTTATGATCTGATCTCACCAGTGAGGGTATACTTCGGTGTTGAACATTTTGATCCCATGTTCGTGATGATGAGATCAAGTATGTTTTCACCTCTTGTGGGGATGGTGACTAGTTGTTCCATGGCATTTGAGTTTATGAACTCCAGGAATCTTTGGGTTAGAGTGTTGGGCTTGAGTAGTGTTCCCAGTCTATATTAGAGTAGTTGAAGTCACCTAGTATGATGGTGTTTGGAGATACATTTATCCCTCCAATGTTTTCAGGAAGGCCATGTGAGGTTCCTGAGTTTGAGAGGGTGGCCTGTAACATGCTACAAATTGCAGAGCAGTCTTGCCTATGGTTAATTGCACCTGGATGGTCTCCGATGCATCGTCGTTGCCACCAACCTTGAGGTGTGGGTGTCCTTTATGAATATGGACACCCTCCTTTCTTGGTGTTGTCCGGATTTTGGGGCGGAACGCATGATATGAGGTGAAACCTGTTAGTGCTGGGGTGCTCTCAGGAGCCTTGAACCAGGTTTCTGTCACAGCACAGACATCGATGTTCTCCATATTGAGAAGGGCCTCAAGTGCGTGCATCTTGAGATTGAGACTTCTGGCATTGAGCAGCATTACCCTTAGTTTTGTTTCCTTTTGGTGTTCTAGGGTGGTAGGTTTAGAATTTGAGCCTTGCCTAAAAAGGCACTATGGGGGTGGCAAGAGCCTTTGCCAATATCCGGAAGCCCAGGGTGACAGGTGCAAGCCGTCCCTTGAAGCAGCGTGGCTTGTCCAGCATGTCATCCCAGGCAGACAGACATTGGATCCCCTTTGAATGACACCAGAATTTAAGCCAATTATTAAAGCTGATCATCTTATCACTGTATTGTGGCATCATTCTAGGTGAAGGTAGGATACTGCTCAAGGTCAGGGTCATACCTGCCTGGGCTACATAATCAGAGAGCTCCTCGACGTCCCTTTCTATGTAGTCCAAGGTGGTACGTCTCAGGTCGTTGACACCAGCGTGGACAATGACTGAGTCGCATTGCTGTACCTGCTGTTGAGAGACCTGAGTGCTTGCGTTATGTGGCGGATTCTAGCGCCCGACAGGCAGCTTACTGTGACCTTCTCCTTACTCAGTCTGGTGAGCGGGACGTCAGTGTGTCTGACTATGGAATCACCAATGACAAGTGTGTCTGGCATTTTGTTAGGCCTTAAGGGCTGTGACTGTTTGACACTCTGACTGTGTGGTCTATGTGTTGCATGTGTTGGGTCGTGAGGTGGTAGTTGTTTGGGTGTCTGCTTTGGTGGCCTCTGCTGTTTTGGTAAATTTTTGATCAGAGCCTCCGAGTATGTCTTTGTGTGAGTATGTGTATGATTTGAAGTTGTGATGGTACCATGTGTGACTGGGTATGTATTGTGTGTGGTTACCTTCTCCTCCTGTCTGGTCTTGCCAGTCCTATGTTGAGAGATCTCAGCCTCCAGTGTTTGGGATATCTGTTTTCTTTCTGGTTGTTATATCATGGCATCATGTCGGCGCGCCGCAACTACACACGACTAGCCCCATGGGCATAGTCACCAGCAGTCCCACAGTGGTAGTGAGAGTACACAGGTGGGCAGTCGTGGCCATATAACAACCAGAAAGAAACCAGATATCCCAAACACAGACAAACATGTGTATAGTAACATGTGCTAGACACAGCAACGTAACTGTCACATACACATAGGATGGCCTATGCCAAATCGGAATATCCAGAAGCAGAACCCATGCATGCAAATGTAATACACAACAACCCCGTCATAGCACGTAACCTGCACCCATGTCCGACTGTCCACCCAATCCAGCTAGCAGCCTTGTGCAGCTGCACACCTACACACAGCGGGTATACCCCATATGTAGTAGGAAGTATTGTCCTAGGCAGTGACACGCGTGCAAATATGTACCCCACATGTCAACATCCCACCCCAGGTACTGATATCCAAATGGCTGCATGTGAATGCGTCTGCAGAATGTGTACATCCCGCTTGTGGTTACGGACCTGTCGAAACCCCATAGGTGTTCACATGCCACGGTGTCCATAACTGTACACATCTGGACAAAGCAGTATGTGCAGCCACTGTACCAATGATTAGCTATGCAGACATGTCAAACACAATACACAGGGTGGAACAGCCATCCACCAAGCAGGTCACCCCAGCAGGGTTGCCACATGCACAGAATGTCAAGGTGGGACATCACTCGTAGATATGTGTGGTTCCGTATGGCAAAACACCCACGGCCAATGCAAAGGATAGAATAACACGTATATGCCCGGATGAATGGTTATGTCATAGCATGGGAATAGCTTAAGCTATCCAACATAATAGTCATGCGTACCAGATACAAAATGCCTGTAACATGCAAGTAGTAATGCAGGAAGACATACACGACTGTGTCAATATCACAGGACATATGGCACGTGTCAAGTGTCGACGCAGGACACAAATGTCCATAATGGGGCCCCCTGCAAAGAGGAACACATGCCAACCCTACCCCCCACTGACGTATCAGCAGTATAAAAACAACCCAAACACACACCAACACCACCATCCAACCCATGATAGCAACGAAGGCCGGACAAAGACTAACACAATGCGTGCACAAATAGGGACACATGTAACCGGTGCTCCGACAACCTTCCACAGGCCACCGAATAATAGTATGTACATACGCATGTAATGCTGCGAAGGATGTGTGGTAGTCCCCAGTATCACAGAGGTAGGTACACAGATACACTGTAACCAACCATGACATATGTGCACTGTACACAGCATACTTGCAGGTAATACATAGTTCAGTCATGTGCCACATAAATATCCACGTATGAATGAGGACAGGGGATAGACAAGTGTGAATGGAAAAAACGCAGAACATGGCATATGTATGATAACCGGCACCACCCACAGCATTGTATGCCAATAGCAGAAGCTATTGTTGGTTGTCCAAACACTCGTGTCTGTACACACAGAATAAATATCATAGCAATAACCCACGCCTGGGTGTGGGTAATGCTGGATATACCCATGGTAGACATGGTGCGGTCCTGAGGGTGATGCCCGAGGGACCAAACAAAGGCAACTGTGGGTAAATACAGCAGTACCCACACCCAGACGTGGGTTATTGCTATTATGCCATATCATCTAGGAAAATAAACTATAAATCCCCAGACATAATGGCACAGCATAATGCCTGTTTGCTGCCCATCCGCAGATGTCTGGCGTCTGCGGCGGTGCTGACGTACTGCGCGAGATGTCCGTTGCTAATGTCGAAACTGTCTCGCTATATAAAACACAGTCAACATAGCAAATCAATACAAAACAGCAATGGAGAGCTCGATGTCCCCGTTGCTGTGTTGTACAACCTGTACCGCTATGTTAAATGTGTGTAGCAGAGCGAGACTGCCCCAAAGTAAGCAACAGACATCTCCGTGGCTCAGTTAAAGCTGTCACGCTATGTTAAACCCATGTAACATAGCGAGACAGGTTATAAATACCGAGGTATACTAATGGAAATAGGTCCGGGTGACCGGACCATGTGCCATTACTATAACCCGATCTACAACGGGCACGCCGGCCAATCAGCGTGCACGGTTAGGAATAATGGGGGGGGGTTATGGTATAATAGACATGGACAAACTGTGCCCATGTGCCTCGTCTGACATTCGTACATGGTCAGGGCAGTTCCGTACACTAGGCGGACAAGACCAAACCCAGAGCACCACAGGAACACCCTGACAATCAAAGGCCTGTATGCGTTGGGGCTATAAGCCCCTGTGATCTGAATATCCCTGCGGTCATGCCATATGCATCCTGGGTCAAGAGCAGTAGGGAATAGGGAATGTGTAACATGTAGTACCGCACTTTTCCCAGCAGGAGAATGGATGCCTGTGACGTAAGTGAGTGCAGG
This sequence comes from Protopterus annectens, assembly GCF_019279795.1. Lineage (NCBI taxonomy): Eukaryota > Metazoa > Chordata > Ceratodontiformes > Protopteridae > Protopterus > Protopterus annectens. Next base: position 536,813,803 of record NC_056745.1, on the reverse strand, counting down.
GGGGGATATGTTAATGTAGCTATGTACCATGGGTATGCATATAAATGAGACAGAACAGCAAACGTGTAGTGGTCACAGCAACCGGCCAACGTGAATGCAGTCCCGTTTGAATTATGACTATAGAACATATAAATGTGAATGTGTAAGTAATGTGTCTGTGCCGCAAAGACAGTTACATGTGTAAAGGTGAAAGTGTGTTCCGCACACGTCCGTTAACCGGATCAGAGATATGTTACTGGAACAGTCACAACTAATACAGGCCACGTAACCACACAGACTCAGTAAACATATGTAACCCAGAATACGGATATGCATGTGTACCATCGAGGGTTGCAGGCATGGGAACCTGGGTATGCAGAAATGGGCCTAGGTGTTGTTTGGCAGAGAATCCGTAGGCCCGCCCCGTGGGAGGTATGTGGGTATAGCACATGCCTTAATCCCCATTAATGGTGCAAAGCATCCACCGGATAATGCGGAAAGCAGGTGTGAAATATGTACAGCCCTATATCAGTGTCCTGTAGGCGATTCTCATGGATGGACATGCGTACGACCAAGATGGCACCCATAACTGGAAATCTGTTGGAATAACACAGCTGCAGTAAGGCATAGCACAGGAAATACAGATAGGGACTACATTAGAAATACCCCATACAAAGTCAGACCATTGTGCGAATACTGGCGTACATAGCTCTCAACCTTCCATCACCAAAATGAGGAACACTCGACTTCATAATGTGGAACAAATGGGAAAATGTGGAACACATACTAATGACTTACTAACAACTTCAACTAGGAAGGTCATAGGATGGTTAAAATATGCTGTTTGCACTTATAAAGAAGATCCTTTAATGAATTAATATGATTAATGTCAATTTACCATGGATTTCACCTAAAACATTCCTAACACTGAATGTGTAACAGACCCTGTCAATGTGGAACTTTGAGGAATTTCGAGGAGCATGACCCTTTTAAGACCCCAAATGAGGTACGTCCCTCATAACGAGGTACACTTGAGAGGTATGCTGGCGTAGCCATGAATACGGATGTTATGAGTGTCACTAATCATGCAATGGAAATAGTGCTCCCTATCACCCACCGCACAGTCTGGAATGCCTAGGCAGCAATCAGCTAGGAAGGCACAGCACTATGCGAAACGTAACAAGGGCAATGGCCGAACGTCAGGGCATGTACACATAATGACAACAGGTCAGGGTATGAAGGAGCTACCTGTTCGGAATACATGTACTGAACCGGTGATACTAGGCGGACAGGTGGGAAGAAAGACAGCAGGACAAATGTGCAAACATGTAAATGTCCTACCCCGGTAATTGTGAATGACAACGTATGCCCCGCGAAGGTCAATGTGGAAGGTAATCAGACACAAAGGTGAAGTGTCCCCCAGGGTGCCATGAAGTGTCAACATAACAATTACAAGGCCCCCATAGTCGTACGTGAGCCCCGCCACTGACGGGAAGCGCAAATACGACGCACACATATGGTACAGGAAAGAACAAGTAGTGTGGATAAGCAGATGTAGACCTGTGTGAGGAATACAACTGTCTGTGTGGGTGTGCCGTGCAAATACAAAGTAATGTCATGTGGTCTGTCATTCCGCCACACACTGTGTGTGTATTGTAGTTAGACAGTAGGTATGTTGTATTAGACACATACCCTGCAACTGCACAGATGTACGCAGATTGTGTAGAAGTCTGCCTCATATGTTCGCTGTGTTCCACGTAACAGTACCAGTCCGGTGCCTCATGATAACTGACGACAGGAAACAATGACAAACATGCGAGGAAGACACCAAAGCAGACAGAAATGCCATACGCATGCATAACATATCACTGTGCCCACTATCAATGTTTCTAAGAGCAACATGACATAACTGGCCCCGAGTGTCCCACTATCACATAAGGCCGTGTCCAGATATATGCTCCCTGAGGTGGAGTGTTATGAACAGACACAGATACATGTGTGTGGAAACACAAGTATCCACTGCAAGACGATGGAATGTGGTGCTGTAGAAGGGGTAGTACTGTCCGCAGGTATGTGCTGAAATGCACATGAAACAGCTGTCTTCATGGATTACCCATAGTGGCGACACCTGCACAGACGATTATAGTGGGACATACACACGACCATGCACACAGCTCAGATAGACATACACACACCATAAACAGGCAATGATACACAAGGTCTATGGCGTGTACGAGTACAGTGACAGTACAGCAAGGATAGCTGTCTGCCAAGATATACAGCAGATGTCTCTACGGCGTGCAACACCTCCCGGAACACGGACGTTGCATGGACAATGTTTGGATATGCATCGTACCACATGTCTATGTGTCAGCCGTGCAAATATGCGATACATGGGACAGACAGCTGTCCATGCAAGAGCAGCGCTATGGGCATAACATATGTATGTATATATACATCGAGAGAGATACAGACAGACACATGTGGCAAGGCCGGTAGTGGAACCTGCACATCACTACCCTATCACACCACAGCAGGACGCACGTGGAGAACACGCTACGGAGGTCGCTAACCACAGCAGGCACACAGGCAGTCCACTAGCTGCGTCCCAACATCTGCAAACACAGAGATGTCAGCAGGATATATGTGTGCTGTGGAGCGTCTAAAACCATAACCTACAAACCCATGCGGCTGGGAGCATAGACACACACACACACACACACAGCTGGCAGGCATGGGAATTGACCTTACCCCTACCTACCCAACCGCACAACAGTATGACACAGGTACGGAACGCACTACTCGGAGCACTGAACACAGCACTGTCAGAGGCATACGTCTAGGTGGGTGACATCATCCGCAAAGGAATAGACGCCGATAGCAAATGTATGTGTTGTGAAGCGTCTAAAAGCATTACTATCTCTAGAGGCAGCTGGAAACACACACAGGGAAGAGCTGGGAGTTGAACCTATGCCTACCTACATGAACATACTACAGCATGATGCATTTACAGAACGCACTACTGAGATTACTGAGCACAGCACTGTCAGAGGCATACTTCTTGGTGGGTGACATCATCCGTAAAGGAATAGACGCTGATAGCCAAGGTATGTGTTGTGAAGCGTCTAAAAGCATTACTATCTCCAGAGGCAGCTGGAAACACACACACCACAAACGGGGAAGGGCCGGGAGTTGAACCTACACCTACCTACATGAACACACTACAGCATGATGCATTTACAGAACGTGCTACCGACATTACTGAGCACAGCACTGTCAGAGGCATACTTCTAGGTGGGTGACATCATCCGTAAAGGAATAGATGCCGATAGCCAAGGTATGTGTTGTGAAGTGTCTAAAAGCATTACTATCTCCAGGGGCAGCTGGAAACACACACACCACACACACGGGGAAGGGCCGGCATTTGAACCTACACCTACCTACATGAACACACTACAGCATGATGCATTTACAGAATGCGCTACCGAGATTACTGAGCACAGCATTGTCAGAGGCATACTTCTAGGTGGGTGACATCATCCATAAAGGAGTAGACACTGATAGCCAAGGTATGTGTTGTGAAGCATCTAAAAGCATTACAATCTCCAGAGGCAGCTGGAAACACACACACACACCACACACACGGGGAAGGGCCGGGAGTTGAACCTACGCCTACCTACATGAACACACTACAGCATGATGCATTTACAGAATGCGCTACCGAGATTACTGAGCACAGCACTGTCAGAGGCATACTTCTAGGTGAGTGACATCATCCGTAAACGAATAGACGCTGATAGCCAAGGTATGTGTTGTGAAGCATCTAAAAGCATTACTATCTCCATAGGCAGCTGGAAACACACACACACACCACACACACACACGGGGAAGGGTCGGGAGTTGAACCTACGCCTACCTACATGAACACACTACAGCATGATGCATTTACAGAATGCGCTACCGAGATTACTGAGCACAGCACTGTCAGAGGCATACTTCTAGGCGGGTGACATCATCAGTAAAGGAATAGACGCTGATAGCCAAGGTATGTGTTGTGAAGCGTCTAAAAGCATTACTATCTCCAGAGGCAGCTGGAAACACACACACACACACACACGGGGAAGGGCCGGGAGTTGAACCTATGCCTACCTACATGAACACACTACAGCATGATGCATTTACAGAATGCGCTACTGAGATTACTGAGCAAAGCACTGTCAGAGGCATACTTCTAGGCGGGTGACATCATCCGTAAAGGAATAGACGCTGATAGCCAAGGTATGTGTTGTGAAGCATCTAAAAGCATTACTATCTCCAGAGGCAGCTGGAAACACACACACACACACACACACACACACAGGGAAGGGCCAGGAGTTGAACCTATGCCTACCTACATGAACACACTACAGCATGATGCATTTACAGAACGCGCTACCGGGATTACTGAGCACAGCACTGTCAAGAGGCATACTCCTAGGTGGGTGATATCATCTGCAGAGGCAAGGCAGCCAATAGGGAATGAAGACAGAGTGCGCAGTCACACAGCATGTTACTATCCCAAGGTGGGCGTACAGTAACACGGCAGTGCTGCCCTCGGGAATACTAACTAACTACGGAGCACAACATCATGACATGGATACGGGATGCACCACAGACAGTACACCCTATGAGAGAGCAACCGGCATGCATGATGTAGGCAGCCATTGTGGCATAGCAACTACATATAACTCGCCTGGACGGCCACCATGGCTATGCAGGATGTCATTGGCCAAGGCTACACGCCTAGTATCAGATGTTGGTGCCGACTGTACTGTGTCTCCACGCATGGCGTATTGGGCATGGCCACACACCTAGTGGTCGCAAAGGGGAAACATACATGCACACGGGGTATACTCACAGAAGGGCGCAGTGTACACTGTACTTTGTGTCCATCTACACAACTGCTTACTGGGCATGCTCACACACTTAGCATTTGCAGAGTGCAGACATGCATACACATGGGGTTGAAACATGAAAGGGCAGAGTGTGGAACGTCGTGTGTGTCCACCTACACAACAGCAAACCGGGCATGCTCACACACTTGGCGGTTGCAAAGGGGGAACATACATGCACACGGGGTATAATCACAGACGGGCGCGGTGTGCACTGTACTGTGTGTCCATCTACACAACTGCTTACTGGGCATGCTCACACACTTAGCATTTGCAGAGTGCAGACATGCATATACATGGGGTTGAATCATGAAAGGGCAGAGTGTGGAACGTGTGTGTCCACCTACACAACAGCAAACCGGGCATGCTCACACACTTGGCGGTTGCAAAGGGGGAACATACATGCACATGGGGTATAATCACAGACGGGCGCAGTGTGCACTGTACTGTGTGTCCATCTACACAACTGCTTACCGGGCATGCTCACACACTTAGCATATGCAAAGTGCAGACATGCATACACATGGAGTGTGAGCATGAAAGGGCAGAGTGTGGAACTTCGTGTGTGTCCACCTACACAACAGCAAACCAGGCATGCTCACACACTTAACATGTGCTACGCGCCATCCGGCGTGCAGATGGAGTGTACACACCGCAGGTCACGGTCAGGTAAACCCGTCCACACGCACACACACGCACAGGGTGGTCACACATGCAGTTACTTGTACACACACTGATGACAGCACAGGCATCACGGGTGCAGGTCAAACATGTACACACTGCAGTGAACACTGTAGCTGCCATGCCAGCACCATGTCATCGGTGCAGCAGTATGCCTCACGGTCCAACAACAGCATGTGACATATGTCCACAGGTCTGTATAGCGGTGTACACCAGTCATGCAGAGTACACATGTACTAACAATGATCCCACATGCGTGATGTAGTCCGCCCATATCAGTATACATAGACAGGTCGGCTCCACACATACCATGGCCCTGACACAGCTATGACACATGACTGCTGCTGTACCAGAGTGAACCAACGTCCAGATATGTCATACATGTGATTGTCTGGCTGTGTGCATGGACTGCACACAGGACACATACGAAGCCTGTGATGTACCACATGCATAACACTGGCATACGCGGTGCTACACACACGAATGGAAGATGGACACATGTCTGTGGTATGCTCCCACTACAGGGTGTAGCGGTGTTGGCTGGGACACATACCCTTGTATTGTTCGCCTGTGGCAGCTGTGATACCATACCACAGTGCATGTTCTATGTATGTCAACACACATTTTAAAACGTAGCAATGCATACAGACATGGCAACAGGGGACACATGTGACACATGTACTGTGCATGGCGCAGCCATGCATGAGCAGTGGCCGATGTCCATAACATAGTTGCAACTCCCTACCACATGCGTACCCATCATGGGGGCCGTTATATGGTGGCATAGTAACAGCACGTATGGCGGTATGTGTGTACATCATGTGTTTAAACACCTGTCCACATGCATGTGTGCAGGTGGTGGCTCACAGGTGTGTCACACACCATCCTACCCTGCCATGCGCATACAGTATGCTATGTCGCTGTTACATGACAGTGCTGCCATAATGCATACCCATCGGTCAGGTGTCATCGACTGTATGTCACATGGCTACTGTAACACCTACCACCTCACAAGTGCATATATCGGCACATCTGCCGGATACAGTGTTGGTACACATAATGCACTACATACCGCTGCACGCCTGCACATGTCTCATATGGCGGGTGTGGCATTCCCAGCACCGACATGTGTGCAGGAATGTGTGCCCATGTATGCCACATATTGGGGGGACTATGTCCCACGTGTCACACATCCCTGTACACCATAGTAGAGATCTGTACATACCTCAGTGTGGGGTGCATGGATGTGGATGGTGCAGTACATGCAACACGTCGTCTCTCCGTGTATACATGTGTGGTCACCACCATGTGTGTGTGTCAACATGTTTGCATGTCTGCTGCCTGGTGTGAGGGTGTATGCAGATATACTGTTGTGAACGGACACTAACCACACAGGGTGACCATCCCATACTGGTGCTGCATTGCACAACCCTGTCGATGCCATAGGTGTGAGCCATACTGGCCATCTGTGCAAGTCCGCCCCCTGTGACATGGCGTGTGGATGCATTGTATTGTGAGGGTGCTGACCACACAGGCAGATGTCCCCATCTGCACACTATGGGGTGTGCACCATAGTGGTGTACACCCTGCGATTGCGGCCATATTCCAGTACTAGTACAGCATCCTACTGCTGCACAGCATGCACCACAGCTGACAGGTGACACCTGAGGTCAGTGGGCAGCATGCTGTGTACGACACCTGCACAATGTCACCATACCTGTACTGTGTCCTGCCATGTATGTGATGTCTCTGTCCACTGTAGCCTGTGGCACCGACCACAGACGTCAGGTGCAGTATATGTGTGGACATGTGTGTCATGTACTGTGTACACAACGGTAAACTATGTCTGGCTCCGTACATTCTGCTCTTCATGTTTCCCCTTAGAACTCCTCTACTTGCAATCTAAACTGTCTATTCTCTATCACAAAAGCTCAGCACTTGCTCCTAAAGCATTCTTATATAGGTAAAGTACATATATACTAAACAAAGTACTACATTAGCTTAGAATCCCCTTGAGTACCCATTTCCCTATAGGTCCCTTCTGACTCAGTTACACAGCAAACGCTTTCACGTTTTCTAGCATGTCGAAGGGTCAATTGCTAGCACCCTCTCCTGTTCAGCTGGTGAATCGGGGCATCCTGAGGCAATGTTACAATTGCCTCATGTACACAGACAACCCACACCTTCCCCCACAAAACACAAATACATGTGAGAGATGTGACTATATAGCCAAACTGGAGGCTGAGCTCTCTCAACTCAGGACCGGCAAGACCAGACAGGAGGGGAAGAACACCACGCACACCACAAACCCAGTTTCACATAGAACTATCACAACTGCAAAACAAACACATAAACACACAAAGACATACTCGGAGGCACTGTTCAAACATATACCAAAACTACAGAGGCCTCCAAAGCAGACACCCAAGCAACTGCCTCCTCAAGACATAGGACATGCAACACATAGTTCTCAAAGTCAGTGTGCTAAACAGTCACAGCCCTTAAGGCCACACACAATGCCAGACACACTTATTATAGGTGACGCCATAGTCAGACACACTGACGTCCCACCCACCAGACTGAATAAGGAAATGATCACAGTAGGCTGCCTGACGGGCGCTAGAATCCGTCACATAACATAAGCACTCAGGTCACTCCGCAGCATGTACAAGTATGACGCAGTCATTGTCCATGCCGGTGTGAATGACCTGAGACATACCTCCCTGGACTACATGAAAAGAGACATAGTGGGGCTCTCAGATTATGTAGCCCAGGCCGGTATGACCCTGACCCTGAGCAGTATCCTACCCTCACCAAGAATGATGCCACAATACAGAGTCAGAATGATCAGCTTTAATAATTGGCTTAATTACCGGTGTCAGTCTAAGGGGGTCCAATGTCTGTTTGCCTGGGATGACATGCTTGACAAGCCACGCTGCTTCACAACGCATGGCTTGCACCTGTCACCCCTGGGCCTCCGGATATTGGCAAAGGCTCCTGCCACCACCATAGTGCCTTTTTCAGGCAAGGCTCAAATGATAAACCTACCGCCCTAGAAAACAAACCTGGAAAGAACTAAGGGTAATACTGCTCAATGCCAGAAGTCTAAACCTCAAGTTGCATGCCCTCAAAGCCCTCCTCAGTATGGAGAACATCGGTGTCTGTGCTGTGACTGAAACCTGGTTCAAGGCTCCTGAGAGCACCCCAGCACTATCAGGTTATACCTCATATCACGCGTTCCGGCCCCAAATCCGGACAGAACCACAAAAGGAGGGGGAGTCTCCATATGCATAAAGGATACCCACACCTCCAGGTTAGTGGCAATGCTCGTAGCAGCGGAGACCATCCAGGTGCAATTAACCATAGGTAGAACTGCCCTACAGTTTGTAGCATGCTACAGACCACCCTCTCAAACTCAGGATACCCACACAGCCTTCCTGAAGACACTGGAGAGTATGAATGTCTCTCCAAACACCATCATATTGGGAGACATCAACTACCCAAACATAGACTGGGAACATTACCCAAGACCCAACACCCTAACCCAAAGGTTCCTGGAGTTCATACACCCAAATGCTATGGAACAACTAGTCACCATACCCACAAGAGGAGGAACTATACTAGATCTGATCATCACACATGGGGACGACATGCTCCACACCGGATGTATATCCCTCATCGGTGAGATCAGACCATACATTAATCTCACTGGAGATCCACATCCCGCCCCCAACCCCAGCAAAGGAGACCACGGTGAAGAACTTCTCAAACGCAAACGTCACACTTCTTAAGACTGGAGTGGTACCCTTCAAGGCCTTCGAGCCAGTGGAAAACACACCCATGCTGCTCAAACCCTTACAAATGCCTTCTACGAGCACCTCCAGGAATGTATGGATCAAGCAATCCCTAATAACATCAGGACCCTTTCTACCAAAGGCAGGCGCATGGTCTGGTGGACCCCAGCCATAAACAAACTCTACAGCAAGAGGGGAAAGCTACTACATGACAGAGCGAAATCCCTAACAGGGAAGGCATCTCTGATCAATATTAGCAGTAAAATACGATCACTCATACAATCATCCAAGGCCACCTGTGGGAGAGGACTCGCGAAAGACACAAAAGACAACCATAAGGCCTTCTGTAGCTATGGTAGAAACATGGGTGGAAGCTCACAGTTATGCTCGGAATTAGTCCAGAATGGTACAATGATCACTGAACCCACAGACATTGCCAACATACTGGCAGACAGGTTCCGTGCATATTTCTCCCAAGAGGGATATCTATCCCACCAGAGTCTAGCCTCCCAAACATCTCAGATGCCCAGGTGAGAGCTGCTCTCTCTAAAGTGGAAAACACAGCATCAATGGGACCGGACAGTGTCCCCGGCTATGTGATACACAACCTCAATGAGGACCTAAACCCGCACATAAGGCTGCTGTTTAATCTTAGCCTTACTATAGGATACGTACCCAAAGAATGGTGTACGGCAACTGTGGTCCCACTCCACAAAGGCGGTGCTTCTATGGACCCTGGACATTACCGCCCTATAAGCTTGATGAGCCTTGTCTGCAAAGCTACGGAGGGGATCATAATGGAGCTCATAAATGAAGACATTGGGGACCTACATACACTGGATCATACCCAAGTCGGCTTTGTCAAGGGCAGATCCTGCCTCTTGAACCTGGTCGACCTTTTCGGAAGAGTCACTAAGGCCATTGATGAGGGTAAGGCAGTTCACACAGCCTACCTTGACCTAGCAAAAGCATTTGATACAATACCCCACGCGGGCATCATAGAAAAGCTCACCAGCATAGATGTAGACCCATATGTCACAAGATGGGTTGCAAACCGGATCAAGGACAGAACCCACAGGGTTAGAGTTCCTGGTGCCATGTCAGACTCTAAGCCGGTCACGAGCGGTGTCCCACAGGGCTCAGTCCTGGGCCCCCTCTTGTTCGGCATTTATTTTTCTGACGTGCAGGCAAACAGGGGGATTGTGGCTGACAAAGTATGCAGATGACTGCAAACTGGGCACCATAATCGACACCCCATCAGACACAGACATCCACCAGAGGTCTCATAGAAATGGATAACTGGTGCCAGAGCCATGGCCTTAAGCTACATGCCATGAAAGGTATAGTCATACCCTTTGGGAAAAACAAGGTAACCCCTAATTACCACATAGGTGGTAATCCATTAAACACGGAAGACGTTATCAGGGACCTGGGGACCCATCTTGTCAGTAACCTCTCTTTTGACACTCACATTGCCAATGTGGTTAGGAAGACTTTCTACATTGCCCACCTGATCATGAAGGGATTCACATCCAGATCAGGGGAGGTCATTGTACCCCTGTACTCTTCACTTATCAGACCAATGATTGAGTACAACTCCCCATTCGGAATGTACATAACCCGACACCTGCAGCAGTTGGAAGGACCCCAAACGTTCCCCACCAAAAGGATAAAGGGGCTCAAACATATGTCACATGCTGCCCGACTGAAGAAACTCCGGCTCTATACAGTCGCATACCGTCTGCTCCGAGGTGATCTGTGCCTGACATACAAGGCCATGTCCAACCTGGAATTAATGGACATGCTCCACCTCAGAAGATCCAAATCAACCAGAGCCACGAGAGCAAGAGACACAAACCTCAACACGGATATAAATAGGACATGCTGGAGGGACAGGTTCATCACCCAGAGACTCCCTACACTATGAAACAGAATCCCAGTCCTTCTGAGGCAGAGCCACTCACTGATTCTGTTCAAGAGAAAGCTTGATGAGTGGATGCGAGATCGTAGGTATACCCCGGGAATCATCTCTGTGTCACTGCTGGACAGAGGCACAGCAAACTAATGGGTATAGTATCCTCATCCTAAGGGGTGGTGAAAGCCACACACACTCTGGCTAGGCTTATAAATGCCCTAGGGCAGATAGCCTAGTATGTACCTATGCACCTATGAACCTATGTAGGTGTCCAGGCAGGTTGCGGGTACATGTGGTATGCTGATATTGCCAGATGTGCCTGTGGGTAATCCACAGCTACACGTGGGGGACCAATAACAGTGCTCCCTGTAGGCACATGCGAGTACACCATAGGAGGGATTCAGGTTATCAGAACCAACATGGTGCTACACATGTAACAGTCACACATACTGTGAACACAGCTCAATGCATGCTGCACCTGCACTACATGGTATGTCTGCTGCATGTTGACAGTACACAACCCATGTCACATACGCACCAGTCAGTTTTCATACACAACCACTGCAGCATACACATCACACGCTATGCATACACAGGTATCAAATACACCTCTCACTATCTTGTCCACCCTGTGCATCAGAATATATTTGCATAACCCTGCACCGATGGTGTGGATGACAGGGATGTGGCAGAGGCTTCATCATATGCACAGGGTGATATGTCTGCCAGGGGCATAGGCTGCACCAATGGATGACATCATAGGTTCATAGGTTCATAGGTTTATACTAGGCTATCTGCCCTAAGGCATTTATAAGCCTAGCCCAAATTTTTGTGGCTTACGCCACCCCTTATATGAAAAAATACTGTGCCCATTAGTTTGTTGTGCCTCTGTCCAGCAGTGACACAGAGATGATTCCCGGGATAAACCTATGATCTCCCATCCACAGGTCAAGATTTCTCTTGAACAGAGCCAGTGAGGTGCTCTGCCTCACATGGATCGGGATTTTATTCCACAGCATAGGGAGTCTCTGAGTGATAAGTCTATCCCTCCAGCACGTCCTATTTATAGCCGTGCTAAGGTTTAAGTCGCTTGCTCTAATGGTTTTGGTGGATTTGGATTTTTTGAGGTGGAGCATGTCCATTAATTCCGGGTTGGACATGGCCTTGTATGTCAGGCACATGTCACCTCTGAGCAGACGGTATGCAACTGAATAGAGCTGGAGTTTCTTCAATCTGGCAGCATATGACAGATTTTGGAGTCCCTTTATCCTTTTGGTGAGGAACTTTTGGGGTCTCTCCAATTGCTGCAGATGTCGGGTGAGATGCATCCCGAATGGGGCATTGTACTCGATCATTGGTCTGATAAGTGAAGAATACAGGGGAACAATGACCTCACTAGATCTGGCTGTGAATCCCTTCATGATCAGGTGGGCAATGTAGAAGGTCTTTCTAACCACTTTAGCAACGTGAGTGTCAAAAGAAAGGCCACTGTCAACCTGGGTCCCCAGGTCCCTGATAACCTCTTCTGTGCTTAGTGGATTGCCACCTATATGGTAGCTTGGGGTTACCTTGTTTTCCCGAAGGGTATGACTATACATTTTTGGCGTTTAACTTCAGGCCATGGCTCTGGCACCAGCTATCTGTTTCCGTGAGTCCCTTCTGAAGGATATCCGTGTCTGATGCACTTTCCACTATGGCGCCCAGTTTGCAGTCGTCTGCAAACTTTGTCAGCCAAAGTCTTCCCATGTTGGCCTGTACTTGAGAAGTAGATGCCGAACAATAGGGCCAAGGACCGAGCCCTGTGGGACACCACTTGTGACGGCTCGAGTCTGACATAGCGCCAGCAACTCTAACCCTGTGGGTTCTGTCCTTAAGCCAGTTTGCAACCCATCTTGTGACATATGGGTTTACATTTAAGCTGGTAAGTTTTCTACAATACCAGTGGGGTATTGTGTTGAAGGCCTTTGCAAGGTCAAGATAGGCTGTATGGACTGCCTTTCCCTCATCAATGGCCTTGGTGACTGTTTCAAAGAAGTCGACCAAGTTCAAAAGGCATGATCTGCCCTTGACGAAGCCAAACTGGGTCGGGTCCAATGTCTGCAAGTCCCCTATATCTTTGTTTATGAGCTCCATTATGATCCTCTCCATAGCTTTGCAGACTAGACTTGTTAAGCTTATGGGGCGGTAATTACCAGGGTCCGTGAGGCACCGCCTTTGTGGAGTGGGACCACAGTTGCCACGCCACTCCTTGGGCATGTATCCTGTGGTAAGGCTGAGATTAAACAGCTGCCTTATGTGCGGGTTTAATTCCTCATTTAGCTCGTGTAGCACACAGCCGGGGTCACCATCCGGTCCCATTGATGCTGTGTTTTTAGCTTTAGAGAGAGCAGCTTTTACCTGCGCATTTGAGATGTCTGGGAGGCTACACTCTGCTGGGATAGTTATCTCTCCTTTAGGGGAGAGGGGTGAAGTTTGCACTGAACCTGTCTGCCAGTATGTTGGCAATGTCTGTGGGTTCAGTGATTTTTGTATCATTTTGGACTAATTCTGAGCATATCTGGGAGTTTCCACCCAGGTTCCTAACATAGCTGAAAAAGGCCTTATGATTGTCCTTTGAATCCATGGCAATATTTCTCTCAAAATTGGCCTTAGTTGATTTTATGAGTGCTCGTATTTTTTTACTAATAATGATCAGGTGTGACTTCCCTTTTATGGATATTGTTCTATCATGTAATAGCTTTCTCCTCTTATTGTAAAGTTTGTTAATGGCTGGGGTCCACCAGACTGGACGTTTGCCCTTTGTGGAAAGAGTCTTGGTTTTATTTGGGATTGCCTGATCCATGCAGTCCTGGAGGTGTTCATAGAAGGCATTTGTAAGGGCTTCCGCAGCTTTGGTTGTGGTTTCCACTGGCTCAGGGGCCTTGAAGGATACCACACCAGTCTTGAGTAGTGTGAAGTTTGCTTTAGAGAAGTTCTTCACTGTGGACTTTTGTTTGGGGTGGGAAGGGATGTGGATTTCCAGTGAGATTAGTTTATGATCAGATCTCACCAATGAGGGATATACTTCCGGTGTGGAGCATTTTGTCCCCATGTTTGTGATAATGAGATCTAGTATATTTTCTCCTCTCGTGGGAACAGTGACTAGCTGTTCCATGGCATTTGAATTTATGAACTCCAGGAACCGTTGGGCTAGAAAGTTAGGGCTTGAGTAATGTTCCCAGTCTATATTCGGGTAGTTGAAGTCACCCAATATGATGGTGTTTAGAGATACATTTATACCCTCCGGTGTCTTCAGGAAGGCTGTGTGGGGTTCCTGAGTTTGAGAGGGTGGCCTGTAGCACATGTGTGTGTGTAAGGGCCGGTGAGTTTACTGGGCATGAATGTGCAGAATGCATGTGGATGTGGTGGAGCCCTACAGTTGTGTCTGCCGTGTGTGGGTATGTGTGTACACAGTTCAGCCATATGTGATGCCTACACGGGGTATAATTGGCAGCCCCAGACTGTACAGTGCAGGTTGTACGGCTCACTGTGTCCGTCTGCGGCCACGTGACCCATGCCTGCCTGGGGTCGCACGGGCACTACCGGGTGGAGGTATAGAGTGGCTACTCTCCGATGACACATGTCCGCAGGAACCGTGTCCATGCTGGGACTGGCCAGGGCCACGTCCACGTGGCCTGCTGTGTCCTGGTGTGGACGGTGTAGCACCAGCTGCACTGCTGCTGCTACTGGCACTGTGTGAGTGGGCATGAGAGGTGGTACGCACACGTCGACCTACACTAGGTGGTGTTGCTGGCCTATGCCCACATGTCCTACACCTCACCCCTACCAGGTGTTCCAGCACAGACAGCTCACACTCGCAGATTGCCATGCCTCGGTCGAGGATTCCAACCATTTCACCTATTCGCCTATCCAGTACATTAGCATTCTGCTGTTGAGCATTCGCCAATGACTGGATGTTGTCATTTAGGGAATGGATTGCAGCCCTCTGCCCTTCTTGGTTCTGCCGTTCTGCACGTGCCTGTGCCGCCATTACAGTCTGAAACATGCCTCTGGTGATACCAGCTGCTGCGCCCTGTACAGCAGGTGCATGTCTGCCAGAGGTCCTCCTACGAGCAGCACCAGCCACATGCCTGTGTGGCACATCACCAGTCATTACACTGGCAACATTGTGTGTAGGCGCACCTTCTGTAGCCACCACACATTCCTGCTCAATGCCAACAGACGCTGACTGTCCTTCCTCTATGGGCAACAGTGATGTGATATGTGTTGGCATCAGAACCGTGTGCGGGGATGAGGGGGACATAGGTGGGATGGTAACCAATGGTACAGCTTCTGCCCTTGACAACCCTGCCTGTACCTCATGCATATGGTCATCACGGCTAGTATCTGTGGGGACACTAACATCAGATGGACCGCAGGAGGGGAACGCACCTACACCACCTGTGAATACAAAGACATACTGTAAGGTACATTACACACACGCAGACACACACGCAGACACACACACAGACACACACACACACACACGCAGACACACACACACACACACGCAGACACACACACACACACACACACGCAGACACACACACGCAGACACACCATGCATGTGATATTGCAGATGGCATGCAGCATTCCCACACTACAGCACAGGGAATGCAGCCCAGACATTAATAGTGTTAGTATGCATACTGCCCTGGGGTGCACACTACATCAAGCAGGTGTCATATCAGTAGGCATGCAGTACACAGAATCATGGTAGTTTGCATGCATCACCGTGATACACCATGTGGTCACAGACAGGTTAACAGTACACATGGCTGACGTTACCTTGACATGTAATCCACCGACATGTGCGGTAACATGTGGACATGTGTGACAATGGTGTCCCGCCACATGCACCGCATCATAATGGGCTTCACAGTGCAGTGTTGTGTGTACAGCCTACAGATAGAATGCATGTTTAGCAAATATGTATGTGCAGGTGTGGTTAGTGTGAGCCGTGTACATAGCTATACAGTGGGGAGTACAGGCACTGTGCCACTGCATGGCAACAGGACGCATGTATGTTGCTGTGCGATGCATAACATGGACGCATTGCATTGCCATGACTGCAACACAGTCATGCTGTTCCACAGCACGTATATGGTAGACATCGGTGGCACCTCCGGTGGCTGCAGATAGGCATTCCGGTTGTCTGGTGTACCACATCAAATGTACAGGTGGTTCACTACGGCTATGATCACACTATGTGTGGACAATGTGCAACGGTGTCTATCCACATCAGACGTACTGTGTGGCAACATGCCTGTGGCTATCACCCATGGCCATGTGTGACTGGGTCTTGGACAATTGTGTGTGATGGGCATTGTGTACCCATTCCTGTGGTGTCCCATGTGACATACACCCATACATGTCGGAGGTGTCACAATCCAGAGGGCTATGCAGACAACAGTGTGGATGTTTGCTATGTCGGGTGTAGGTCATGTGATGGTGTGACAATATTGCAGACAGAACACCACGGGCGTGGGACATGTCGGGTGGCATGTCACAACGTGTGCACACAATGCAGGGGCATATGTCACATTGGTGACATGTGTGTGCTGCCCAGATCACTGCTCACTGTGCGGTACTGTGTGCGTACCACGAATGGTGTTCCAATGCATACTACATATGCATCCATTGTAGAACACCTCCACCGTTGTATGCATAGCTGACCGCACATATCACACTGACAGGTACTGTGGTTTCATGCCGGTGTATAATAATGGTTGTATCTACTGCACACGGGTGGCATGTGTGTGTCTGGTGGTGTAACCTGTATACCGTGACTGGAACAAAACCCAGGTGTGCATGTTATACCTGGCCACATGGCGAATAACTCTACACTGTAACATGCCTGTTACTAACAACAGTCTCACCTGCGACGGACCCATGTCTGTGCGACATGCCAGAGGTACCTGTATAGGGGTGACACAACAGTATAAACATTATCCATGACTGTATGACAGCCACAGTTCGCACTGTGCATGTCACATCATGTACCTGTGTGATAGCATGTGGTATGCACACGTCTGCAAACACAACGTAGCATACTGTAGTATGCGGCTTGTGTGCTCATATACCTGGCATGTGTTGTTACTTTACATGATGTACAGTGACACCTACACCTACAGTGGATATCATACTCATATGCAAGACTGACTTACCAGGCAGCTCCAGGCTCATTGGTTGGGAGACACCCACCTCCACGATGGTGGCTAGTGTTTCTGCATGCTGTTCCCTGGGTGTCCCCAGACTGGCCAGGAGCTCCTCCGTGTGTGTGAGTGGGGGCTGGGTTGGTGGGCCACCACCTGTTCCACCTTGTTCTCTGGCGATTGCGGCGGCATGCTGTTTCACGTGCCGTATGAGGTCCGTGCAGTGTCGGCGTATCTGCTGGTAGGTGCAGTTGTTGCCACCCACGTCATTCACCCTCCTGCGCATATCCTGCCACAGGTCATCCCGCTGCTGCGCTTGCTGTGGAACATGGCTGAATAGCAGGTCATAGTTGTCATGGAGCAACGGTATGATTACTTCATCCTCCTGGTGGCTGAAGGCTGGCAGTCGTGAATGAGGCATTATTTGTAAGACATAATGATGGTGACAGGTCACATTCATACTGATGTACTGGCATACCGCTGAACATACATTGCTATGACATGTACGACATCTGCACAGTAATCTCTGAAACACATCATGACACTGACACAGCTGACGTGTTGCTGTCACACCTGTCACACCGTTATGCAGTGGGTATCATATCATATCTCTGTGTCAACTCATCACACTGTACATACCCCATGTAGATGGTAACCTGCTGTGGACATGTGTACCTGCCTGCACCTGTGTTCATACCAATCAGCATGTGGCCCGATGTGTGCACAGTTCTACTGTTCACCTGGATGCTGTGTATATGTCACGTAGTATCACAGACGCAGCCGTTATGGACATCAGCGGTGGCACTGCACACATACACATGGACACCTGTACATGCATGTGTTGTACCATATACATCAACTCAGCACTGTACGGGTCTTGGACAACCTGCCACGGCTCACCTGTATTGCACATGTTATACACATGGGACAATGTCTAATCATATGACATTAGCAGGGATGGTCATACATAGCATGTGCATGCGCACGTTGTACACGCTGACACACAGCACTTGTGACACCACAAGGTGCATCAGTGCCACATTACTGATCTGGTCAGTTGATAGTGCAAGTGCCATGTGGCTATCGCATCATGTATGACTGTGATGGCACGTGCAGCCTTGCTGGACAGGGCTGCATGGTATGGCAGGGTATATGAGACATTTAAGTAGGAGAACCAATTAAACAAATGCTTCAGCCCAACCCACTCACTCACTAACCTAAAATTATTTAAAAGGGCAACCCCATACACACAAGAGAATTTTTATATATATACATACAAAGAATTTAAATTCACTTTAAATATATCTTAAAAATAGTTTAAAATATATGCACATATATACAACACATACATGCATGATTCACATTATTCAAATAAATTTAAACATATATTTATACCTAAAAATATAATTATTATAATAATATTATAATAAAAATAAAATAATGCCCTCTTACTATAGCTAATAGCTTCATAATTTTTCTCTTTGCTTCTTCACTAATAAGGGTTTAAAGTTCACAGCATTATTCAAACCTGGACTCACGTCTGCTTGGAGCCTAATGATCCATTCCAATTCCTTTAATTCTAGGAGATTATTAATGTCTCCCTTTCTTATACTAATATTGACTGCTGCCAATACCCTAAACTTGAATATATGATTACTTCCTTCTTCCATAATGTGCTTACTTAAAGCATTAGTTTGTAGCTTTCTGCTAATGTCTGACTTGTGTTCTATTATCCTTTCTTTAAGTTTTCTAGTAGTTTTGCCTACATAAAATGAAGTGCAGGCTAAACATGATGCTAAATATACAATTTTTTCTACATTACATGTGGTCATTGTATTTATTTTATAAATCTGTCCATCAGTAGGATGTTCAAAATAATCTCTACCCTCAAATAAATCATTGCAGCATGAAGAATTATAACATTTCCTTGTGTCTATCTCTTTCTGAGTTGTAGGTTTACTCTTAAAAATCTTTATAGCAGAGCTTTTGTTTTAAAGTTTCTGCACTTCTATATGCCAAAGAAGGTTTACTTCCTACTATAGATTGAATCTCAGGCATAGCTAACAGTATAGGCCAGTTTTTCCTTAATATAGCATTCACATTATATGTATTAAGGTTATAGGTAGTTATATACCTTACATATTCCTTACCTTTATACACTTTATCCTTTTCAGATGTCATACCTCCTAACAATATAGGTTTATAGTGTCCTTCTCTTTCTATTATAACTTTATTTAACTCCTGCTCAATAAGTTCTAGGGGGTATCCACTTGCTTGGAACTCTTGAGCTATGCTGTTAACTTGCTCAATAAAATTACCATCATCTGTGTTTAACTTACGCAGTCTAATAAATTGTGATTTCATAACACCTTTATATATATGAGGTGCATGCATACTATTCTTAGTTATATATCTTAAAGAGTCAACCTCTTTCCTATATACCTTTGATGTTATTTTGTTTTTATTTGTTGAAAGTGTTACATCCAGGAAGTTAATACTATCCTTAGAAGCTTCTAGTTTAAATCTCAAAAAATCAGTCGAATTATTTAAGTATTGCACATATTCCTCAAGTTCTAGTAATGTACCTTTCCATAACAAAAAACAGTCATCGACAAATCTTTTGTAAAAAACTACCATCTTATTTAGAGGCTTGTCATTATGCATCAGCACTTCTTTCTCCCATTCATATAGTACTAAATTTGCATAAGTATTTGCCACTGATGTACCCATCACAACACCTTTAAGCTGTAGAAATAGTTTCTGATCAAAAATAAATGCATTGTGCATCAATACTACTTCTAAAAGCGCACATAAAGTTTCTATTTCCCTACTATGCATTTTTATTTCATTATTTAGAAAATTTCTTACTGCATTAACCCCATATTCATTAGGGATAACAGTGAATAGGGATGTGATATCTAAAGTAAGCATAATACAATTGTCCATATTATTTCCAGACTGCCATTTATACAGGCATTCCAGGAAGTCATCAGTATTTTTTAACACTGTATTACACATTTTTAAATACTTTCCTAGCATATTCTGTAGATATTTGGAAATGGGTTCTGTTATCCATCCACCACCTGAGACTATAGGCATCAGGGGTGGATTTAGCAGATCTTTATGTATTTTGGGGTTACCATAAATTTGGGGTATTCTAGGGCAAAAAACAGTCAGATAATTAAACAATTCCAGACTAATGTCATTTGTTAATTGTAAATCATAAATCGTCATGTTAACATCAGCTATAACTTTCTGCACTTGGACATATGGAATTTCTTTAAAAGTTCCCTCATCATTCAAGATCTCATAGAATTTTTCATAATAATACTCTCTTTTCATGATCACACTTGCACCACCTTTATCTGCTTGTTTTATCACAATAGCATCATTAATCATCAATTCATTCATGGCCAAGTTCTCCTGATATGTGATATTATAAACTTTCTTCTAACAAGTTCTACTTTTGTAATAATTTCTTATATCACACTCAACTACATTTGAAAAAGCAAGCAAAATCGGGCATAATAAAGACATAAATAAACTAGATCTTTTAAAAACAGGCTTATATTAATTTTCATTTTTAAAAATCAGTTTCAGTGCAATACTATGTATAAACATTTTCAAGTCCATCAATGCTTGCACTACGTTGTCTCTCTTATTCGGAATGAATTTTAGCCCTTTGCTTAAAAGTGAGCTTTGCGCTTCTGTTAATATAATGTTAGATAAATTTAATGTACCTTTGATTACTTTAGTTAGCGTTTGTTCGGTTTTCGTGAATTAATGGACTGCTGACCTTCCGTTTCCCGCTCGCATTCGGTAGATGTTGCTGCTGGAATAAAAAAGGGGTCTCCTTTTATATGGATGGTGAAACGACCTTCTCAGGAAGTTTTAACGAAAAAGGTGAAAGCAAAGTAATTTCCTTTTGGATTAATTTCTTTTTGCCTGCTGTTAATTCCGGCGCCATGTTGGTTTTCACTCTAGGGCGTACTGCATCATTTTTATTAATGTCGTCTTCATTGACATGCATATCTTGTCTTCTTTCAGCTTCAGCAGTTCTTAAAGTGACAGATGCACTAATCCTACCAGGATTAGAAACTGCAGTAAATTGCGTGGAATCTTTAGATATTACGTTAGCGGATTCAAATGTATCCAGTTGATCTAACGTATTAGATTTTCTGTTACTTTGAATATTAGGTTGAATCTTCTTATTATTAACAACACCCTTAGGTGCTTCTCTTGGCCAAGAGAAGATTCGATTATGCTTAAAATTGAACATATCTCTTTGTAGCTTAGTTCTTTTTGTTTGCTGCAATTTCAAGTCTAGTGTTTGAATACGTGTTAAAAAATCTTGATAAAGTTCTATTAGCTCATTAAAGCAAGACATATATGTTATTCTTTGTTCTAATACATCTATTTCTTCTAGTAGTGCATTCTCTATAGGCTCAAAAAAGGTATTCATTAGAGCCATATAGTCTGTGCTTAATTTTAAATTAAGCTTTTGCCATTGCATTAATAAGTCACTATAAGTATTGCCATATGATGGCATTTTCAAGATTCTTAAGCCTCTTGGCACAATACCCAGCTCAATATATGCTTGGAAACTGAGCCTCTGCCACTGCATGTGTTTATAACTTTGCACTTTCTTCTCTAAAATGCCAAGTTGCTCTTTAAATCCTAAAGTTTCATTATTCATCATAACTTGTTCAGGAACAGGTTCAAACACTAGTTTAAGTAAAGGATTCTCTTGAAGTTTTAGCAGTTTCTTAATGGAATTATTAGATGCATCCTTAGCTACTTCCATACTCACTTAAAGCCAAAACCAAGTGACAAATGGAAGAAATATATAAAGTTAGTTAGTCTCAATTGGTAGTAATTCCACACCTCCAGACACCACCAAAAAACACACAATCCTCCTCAGGCTGAAGCTTCTCCTTCTCCTTCTTAGCAGGTGCTGGTAATAAACACCACAACAACGAAATCTTGAAACACAGTAGTGATAGGACCCAGTTTCAAACCACAAACGAAGTTAAACCAAAACCAGTTTATTCGATAAAGCTTTCGGGTCTACACCCTTCATCAGTATAATTTTACAACAGAAATGAGACATTTAAGTAGGAGAACCAATTAAACAAATGCTTCAGGCCAACCCACTCACTCACTAACCTAAAATTATTTAAAAGGGCAACCCCATACACACAAGAGAATTTATATAGGAAAGAGGTTGACTCTTTAAGATATATAACTAAGAATAGTATGCATGCACCTCATATTTATAAAGGTGTTATGAAATCACAATTTATTAGACTGTGTAAGTTAAACACAAAGGAATTGGAATGGATCATTAGGCTCCAAGCAGACGTGAGTCCAGGTTTGAATAATGCTGTGAACTTAAAACCCTTATTAGTGAAGAAGCAAAGAGAAAAATTATGAAGCTATTAGCTATAGTAAGAGGGCATTATTTTATTTTTATTATAATATTATTATAATAATTATATTTTTTAGGTATAAATATATATTTAAATTTATTTGAATAATGTGAATCATGCATGTATGTGTTGTATATATGTGTATATATTTTAAGCTATTTTTAAGATATATTTAAAGTGAATTTAAATTCTTTGTATGTATATATATAAAAATTTTCTTGTGTGTATGGGGTTGCCCTTTTAAATAATTTTAGGTTAGTGAGTGAGTGGGTTGGGCTGAAGCATTTGTTTAATTGGTTCTCCTACTTAAATGTCTCATTTCTGTTGTAAAATTATACTGATGAAGGGTGTAGACCCGAAAGCTTTATCGAATAAACTGGTTTTGGTGTAACTTTGTTTGTGGTTTGAAACTGGGTACTATCACTACTGTGTTTCAAGATGGCAGGGTATATCACATACATGGCACAGGGATGTGTCCCGCCTGTGGGATACCAGTATTGGGAGGGTGGCTGTCCATTCCATATGTCATTTCTATGGGTATATGGACATGTCGCATGTCCATCACCATGGTGTGGACGATGGCCTTCTGCAAGGTAGGCAACATGCTGCTTGGTGGGGGTATGTATGGTGCATGCTGGCATCGCACATCCATGCATACACATTACCCCTGACAGGTGCTATGTGCTGTGATATTGTTCAACACAGTGCTGTATGTGTCCGCACGGTGATATCCCGTGCACATGGATGGTACCCCAGCCTGACATGGGTACCACATATGTCTACATCCAGTGCCTGCTGTCACCACCATGTTGGCGGGTGCACCACACAGCACCATCCCTCCCACAGTGACCATGGTGTTGAGCACAGCCTAGGTATTCATTTATGGGGACGGGGATGTTCACATAGCGGGGGCACTGCTGGTATCATCCATCAGACCATACACGTATGACGCACACCTCACACACACAGCCCATTCAGTATGTTGTTCGCAACACTGACACAGCTATACTGCTAGGCCAGGGCCATTCCCAGCCGTACATACACAGATGCATAACACGTCTGTCTGTGGCATGGGCTACAATGACGGCGGGGTTCAACACATACCGTGTTCGACTGTGGCTGCCGCTGATGTTCTGTGCACATAACACAGTAACCCTGTTCTACTGTAGCCAGTGGTGATGTGCTGTGCACATGTCAATGCTGCACATTCTGTTGGTGTCTGTCTGTCAACAGGCCAGTGGTGGAACACGCAAGGGTATTTGTAATCAAATATGCATGCCGCCCTGTACAGCTGTACTGCTAACATCTCAGGTGCTAATGTGTCATGGACATGCACACCTTACCCGGAAAGGTGATAGTGGATTGCCACCAGTACCCATCACCTCTTGTGGGTTGCTATTATCCAACACCCTATTTGTAGTGTATGTTCAGGCTATGCACCTGTGCAGGACATGTGGGCATGTAATGCACTACTGCGTACCTTTGCACCCATTGCACAACATGTCACACAGGTACACTGGCAGCCATACACGTCACAGCTTGATGAAGGTACGACAGGTGTTGTACACACGTAACACATATCCTGTGGGACATGGTTGTATGTACAGGCATGTCCGACAGTCACGTACCAGTGCTACCCCTATATGACGGATATGCCGTACATGTGGAAATACAGCAACTGTCACATGTACTGGTGCAATGCCCCCCTACCAACATGGAGCGGTACTGCCTGTGGGGGATGTGCTTCTGCATCCATGCTGTGCCAATAGCTGTCAGTTGTACATCATTACATGCAACGTACCTCATTTGGTGTTCTAACGGGTGCATGTTCATCATGGCTCCACATTGGTTGGGTCTGCCACACAGTCATTGTTGTACACGGTTTACATGCCAGCAGCCATGGCTTACTATATGTGAATCAATGTAATTCATTGTGATACCATAATTATACATTAGAGCAGCGTATTCCAGCCATCATATAGCCTTCCTAGATGACACTGTTAGCCAGCCAGTAGTAGGTGTTCCGCCATCTGCACATTAGTCACACAGTACAAGGGCTACTGTTACCCATTCTGGGGACAGGGTGCTGACAGCTGTGGATGGGTGTGATGCTGTCGACAACCATGACTGCACCTGACGGTCACGTCTGGATGGGTAAAATTCACAACACACACCTACCTTCACGTAGTACCACATCATCTACAACAATGGACATTCCTGCCAGAACAATGTATGCAGTATGTCTGTATGACCACTGTAGGCACCACTGGTGGCCCCCAGCATGGCAACCGACAGCACCAGTGTATATCCCGCAGACCCATGGGTTACACCATTCACAACGCACCAGACACGGATGACCCTGTTGTGGATCACATTGCAGTTCCACACATCATGTTACACAAGGCATCATGCACTAAGATGTTGCGGACGGGTGAACAGCTCTGCAACTCAACATACGCACACATGACACATCACCTGGTACAATATATCTCTCATACAACATGTTATTGTGACTGCCCTGTGATGGCAATACGCAGACTACGTGTACTGGGACATGCAATGGCTCACCGGTGTTAGAGCCCTCTGGGTGTGTGTCTAGCCAAGTGTACAGTAGGCAGTGGTCTGGACACAGGGACACTGTACATTGACCTACTGTGTCACTGCAACAGTTGCCTATGCTCCTACTGTTATTGTACAGGCATGTGGTATCTGACCGCTATGATGGTCCTGGTCGACCACAATGCTGTGGCACTCATGACCTGCAGCCATCGGCCTGGGGTGTGGAGCACACATGTACATCTTCACATGCTATACTGCCTCTGTGGCAGTTTCACATAACTGTCTCTGGCAGGGCTGTAACAGGCAGGCATGGAAGGGGGCATATTGCATCTTCCACTGTGCTAAACACAAGTGAGGCACACACACTATTGCACCACTCACATATCTCTGCGGTGACTGGGACCTGCCTCCATGCTCTGCGCAGCACGCCTGTGAGTATGGATTGTACACGGATCGTACCTCCCAGGCACATACCTGGACTGGAACACCCACAGGTGAGGGGTTCACACATCACACAGTGTTTTGCACACATCCTGGATAGTTGCCTAACACAATGCATCATAGCTGCTCCATGTGCAGATACCCATGTTTGTGACCGCTATACACATTGTAAAACGCGACAGAGTCGACATTGTACACCACAGGTTACATACCGTCTGTGTTGTTATACTGTACATTGGGCCTCAGACAGCTAATACTGCCATGTGCTGACAGCAACCCACACTTCCCTGGAATAGACACCCATGTACCTACACATGCTTGAGTCATGCACTCCGCTCAACTGGATGACACATTACACAACACATACCATACCTACACTACCCTTAGCATGCACAATACCTCCATGTGGCTGGTGTGACACACCTGGGGTTATCCCCTCTTTGGTGGATTAAACACATATGCTACACGGCCCTGCTAGCCACACCCTGGAAACACACCCATCGCAGCATACACGGAACATGTGTCCTACAACCAGTACTACTGCCGTCTGCTGACAGCAGTTGTTAACGGCATGACACCCCAGCAGATGGACAGTGCACATACATATGCTGACACATACCACAGTGCACTTCCGTAGCATGTACACAATTGCAGAAACCATACTATTCCACACAGAGACATGGCGGTACTGACCTGTTCACAGACGCCACTGTGGTGGTCATGTTCCATGCACATATGATGTACAACCACATGTGCAGGCTGTTGCACAGTGGTGTACATTCACATGTGTGGGGTGCATCACTTGTCAGCCATGGTGGGTCCTCGCGGTCCATCATCCCATACTCCAAGGCTAGCTACCTAAACATGACTGCTGCACATTGCAGTGTGGGGCCTCAGGCATTGTGGTGGTATGTCTGTATTGTTTGGCTACATCCACATCTGATGTCACATACAATAGTCACCCAGGCATTGCAGACCGAGCCAATGTTGGCAACGTGCCAGGCGATGGCGTACTTACTGACAATACACCCTTACATGGACATCGTAGTGTCCCTGTGGACACATACACGGTACTGACATGCACACGATATGTCCTGGGACTCTGGCCCGATGTCACCTTCCGATGTCCCTGGCTGTAATGTCCCACCAACCTGTTCGGTATATGTCTCCGCACCAGGCCACAATATTCACTGCTAGCCTGTTGTCGGACATTGTGCACCCTGACCGACGCACAGCGGCATTTCTCGCACAACCCACGGGTGGCACTGCATTGCACGTGTGGGACTGTAGTCATACACCCATGACTGGACCATTCTGCATGGCAATGGGGCACATCCTCACGAACGTGATTCCCACACACATTGATGGCCTCCAGGCCTTTCCTAGCACCCGTGTTGGGCTTGTGTATGCCACAGCACGGCACATATACATGCTGGCCACCTGTCATACCGTTGCATGGGTGGTTGGGGTGTTATGGAGGCCGACACGTCAGACGTTGTCCTCACATTGCCCTTCAGCACCATTCCACATTCTGATAATGGCAACTTACACATCCACCTGTACATCATACCCTGTGTGTCAGGATGTTGTGCTATGTGGCTCATGGACAGGACACACAGTGGTGTGAGCATACCATAGTAAATACTACATGTCAGGTACATATGGCATTACACAGTCCTCAGTCATGGGGCCCCTAATGTTCACTATATGCTTACATACAGAACATGCTGTCACAGAGTACTGTCCATACCTAGATATCCCACGCCTACATACCAAGCTCCATTATTGCTCCACCAGCTCATACCGATACCAACCATATGGGTGTCAGTGTAGCGGATACATCATATGAGTATCATGGCATCAGGATGCATGACACATGGTGCATGCACATCACCTTTGCATAACAACATTCACCCACTGACTATCACGTGGATACTGGTCCCGTACATACATATCACATTGTACATGGTTGCTGTACACACATATGCCACACACAGTCCTGGGGTTACTGTATTCCACTGTGGCATGGATACACTTCTGCAAGGCCACACCTATCTGTACTGTGTGTGATGCTGGTACATAGGTAGCCATTGTACCTGTGAAATGCACACATCTACACACAGTCAAGGGTACAATACCACATTTATGGTTTACCTTCAACAACAGCTACAGCTTTACATGGCACAACATTGTCATGCCACGATGTTTACCAGGCTCAGACGGTTTACATATGCGGCTGACATATGGGCAACACATCTGTACACATCTGCATACCACATACTCAGGGGTGTCTTCTGCTCTGACACGGCCCATGTCCTCCACATTACTGATGCATATACTCCTCATACATGACATCTGCAGTGGGCAGTGTGAACGGACTGCTCCTGGATATGTGCACACATGCCACACTGCATGGGCTGGGCTTCTGTGTTACTTCCACAAACACAACACACACCATGCTGTGGAACATAGGTCTTGTGCACATCCCGCAGGGACACACAGTAGCACTGTTCATGTGATACCTCCCTTGCTGTTTGAGTGACACGTAGTCCTGGTACCACCACAGCAGCGGTACTGTGTAGACGTGCAGTTGACACCCACCTCTGCTGTTCACAGGACACTACCATGGGGAGGTGACACTACTGTGTACACTGCACATGTGTTTACACATGGACCTGCCAGACTGCATTGTTGCCCACTGTGCACCTGTGCAGCTGCTACAGGTCCTTTGGGCATGGTTACTTGGTGTCCCTTCCATTTCGGCTAGCTATCACACTACTACTCTGTCCCATACCTACAGGCCATATGTATCCTGCTATTGTACATACCAATAGGTGATACCTGTGTTATACATGATATGCCTGTGATACTGTGTATGATATCTGTCATATCTACCTAGACAGCTTTACATTACACATATTTCACATAGTATCCCCTAATGCAGGGCATACTTGCACGTCGGCCGCACCTTACATATGACATCAACGGTATATGCCCATACACATGCATGCTGTGACAGTATACATACATGTCCTATCCCCTGCTATGGCACTTCCTTGTTGGACATCCACTGCCAGCAACGGCGTGTGGTATGGCATTGTTCTCTCTAATGCCCCCCTGTGGCATCCCTTGTGGTGTCTCCACTGTGTACATGATGTCCCACTGCTGTACACACGGTGTCCACAAGCGTTGGTATGCTCAGCAGGATATCACTACATAACTACCTTTCACCACTTTCTGCATTACGGACAAGTGTAATTAATTACAACCACCATTCACATAGAGTACAGCTTCGTCATACACATCATGCGTTACACAACCGTACAAATCGTGTGTTCTACATACTTTGTCGGTGTTTCATTCCGTGTTTCGTTCCGTGTATCGTTATTCCGTTTTCTTTCGCATGAGCATACGGTTTGAATATCCTGAGAGTCATCCTTATATCCGTCGATACCTGCAACATGTGAAATCATCCAACCAATTGCTGTTCCTCAGTGAGTAATTACGTGCATATCACCTGTGCATCTACTCCATTCGGAAATTACACGTCGATACTGGGGTATAATTGGATTCCTCACCTGGGCGTTGGCTATTTTCCCTACCTTCGTGGAGTGGTCTGTATTGTGTTATGTTATGTGTAACTGCAACTGCTATGTGTGGCGACAGGTATATTTCGAAGTAATGTTACTCGTGGATTGTGTGTAGGGTGTAGGGTGTAGTATTTGGTTCGACATGTGGGTGTCCCTGTCCTGATGATGAATGATAATGGAGTATTGCATTCAAAACTGTAACATGGCTGTTGTATTCCTTTATACAACGCATGCAAGTATGCATCCGCCTTTAATTGTGTCTCCCACGCGAGATGTTGTGGTTATGCAGATGTCATTGACTGACTGTATGTTTGTGCTGCTATTACGGTTTGTATTCCTTTAATATCTATGGTGGAGGATATTGGTGGTTGTACGTGACGGATACGGGTTGTGGGCCTTGCATCTCTACATAGACAGTATAGTTGTCTGTGTGCTCCATCCCTACCTGGAGAGTTAACAGTTAATAGTCTTTTTTTATGGGAGTGTAGCTTGGGCTGTTGTTAATTGGTTCCAATATCGTCTGCAGGTGGCCTTGCTGCATGTATTCCCCCGTAACTTCTGTGGTATATCAGCGGCTATGTGTACGTGAGTAATTACGTGCATATCACCTGTGCATCTACTCCATTCGGTAATTACGCGTCGATACTGGGGAATAATTGGATTCTCCACCTGGGCGTTGGATATTCACCCTACCTTCGTGGGGATGGTCTGTATTGTCTTATGTTATGTGTGACTGCATCTGCTATGCATGGGAACTAGTATGGTCTGCATTCATGTCACCCATGGATTGTGTGTGACAGGTGTAGTATTTGTTTCCACAAGTGGGTGTACCTGTCCTGCTGACGTATAATAACGGAGTATTGCATTCAAAACTGTAACTAGGCTATTGTTTGCATTTCTACAACGCATGCAATTATGCAGCCACCTTTAATTGTGTCCCCCACGCGATATGTTGTGGTTATGCAGATGTCATTGACCGACTGTATGTTTGTGCTGCTGTTACGGTTTGGATTCCTTTATTATGTACAGTGGGGGATGTCGGTGGTTGTACGTCACGGATACGGTTTGTGGGCCTTGCATCTCTACATAACCAGTATAGTTGTCTGTGTGCTCCATCCCTACTTGGAAAGTTGACAGTTAATTGTCTTTTGTTATGGGATTGTAGATTGGGCTGTTGTCATGTGGTGTCGGTATCGCCTGCGGGTGAGCTTGATGCATGTATACCTCCGTAACATCTGTGGTATATCAGCGGTTGTGTGTACGTGACAACTATCCCTTGTCATTCTGTCCCAGATATTTGCAGTCATTGTGGTTCTGTTGTTGGGATAGCCTGTTTGCCAGTGGTTGCCACATATTCAGATGGGAATTGATTGTTTGACACTTGTAGAACACACAGCAGTGTTTGCGGGCCAACACGTGGCCACGGTCAGTACTGGGGTAGCACATACGTATGTCCGCGGTACATACCTATTGCTGTGTGACTTTGCCGACGTATCTTATTGCTATTAACATATCGGTGTCGTACATACAGGCATGACTATTACATACATCCTTTCCATTTCATATGGGGTATATTCCTGTGCTACCATCTGGGACATATTCACTTTGTATCGTTCTATGTCGCAACACACCTAGCCAGGGTGGGGCTGTCACTACTACTTTGGGACTAGTAGTGTACATATGCCTGAGGCTAGTTTAGCGTATGCCTACACCTAATATTCCGCTCTGCCTCTAACGTGGCACCAACATACACATGTTGCAGACACACACACATTACACTCACACAGCGACGCACACGGCACCCTCACCGCACACGTACACATACTACGGCACTCACGGGTTGGTTGCACACAGTACCTACATGGACCGCAACACCGGCGGCCGTGTCTACCTCTCCCTTCATATCATCATACTATTACACGCACACGTACTGTTACAGTACTGTGGTCTGGCGATCTTTCACCTCATGGTTATGCATATCGGTATGTTACCCGTTCCATGGTTGGCGGTATCCTCTTATGTTGAACCTCCCGGATGTTCAGGTTGTCGTTTCACTATGTATACTATGTACAGATATCGCGGGTTACATCTCAGTCACCTTATATCCCTCTAATTCCCTGTCTTAACTGTAGTATATATATGTATATGTGTACATATATTTCTATATAGATATAATTATATCTATCTACATATATATATATATATATACATATATATATATATATATATATATATATATATATATTTATATGTATACATCTTGCGGCGAACGTGGCAGGCATACAGCAACGCCGTATGCTGTAGGACCCGTGTACTGTTCAGGTGTTGGCGTTACATGCTCCACTGGCTGTTGGATGTACAGTGTTTGGGGGCTGCCTATGTTGGAGTCACACATGAGGCCACCCATGCAGTACACTTTACAGGTGGTCATGTTTGTGTGCCGTCCATTTCACTGTGTGTGCAGGTAGGGAGGTGTCAGTCCATGGGGCCTACGCTGTCAGAGTATGTGCTATATGTTCCCCCTTTGCCAAGGTGTAGGCATATTGGGTACGCCTCCATCTGCCTACTGAGGCTGGCACAGTGTGTTCCTGGTCTGGAACCCTCTGTGCCTGGACTGGCCTTGGCAGTTGTGGTGGGCTTTGTGGCCCTTCACCGTTATGTCCCTGCAGCAGCTGCTTCCGCAGGATCATATTATGTAGCATGGCACATACTATGAATATGTGGGCACATGTGCCTGGAGAGTACTGCAAGGCTCCACCAGATGTATCCAAGCACCGGAACCGTGATTTCAGCATCCCGAACACACGCTCTATGATTATTCTGGTTTGTGCGTGTGCCTCATTATGGCGTTCTTGCATGTGTGTGTGTGCATTTCTGATGGGAGTCATCATCCACGGCTCCAGTGCATAGCCAGCATCCCCCACGAGATGGCCTTGTGGGATGTCCCCCCTGGCAAATACCTGATACAGCTGTGAGGCATGCCAGATATGGGAGTCGTGGTAGCTTCCAGGGCTGCCAGCACACACATCCATGATAATGCCCTGAGCATTGCACACGACCTGGCAATTGATGGAGGGGAATCCCTTGCGGTTTATGTAGTGTCTACCCTGCTCGCCAGGTGGTGACTTGATTTGTATTTGTGTACAGTCTATCGCACCCAGCACCTCTGGGTATTGTGCCACACAGTGGAAGTGGCGCATATTGCTAGCCAAATCCTCCTGAGCTCTGGGGAAGTATATATGCTCATTGGCATGTAGTAACATGGCATCCAGGAACTGGTGTAGTACCCTGGATGCTGATGCCTGTGAGATGTCCATTATATGTCCAGTTGGCCTTTGAAAGGTACCTGTGGCCAGTATTCGCAAGCTTACACATACCTTTGTGTCCACTGGGATGGGTTCCCCTCTGTTGTTTCTTGTTCTCAGGCGTGGCTGGCACAGCTCCACTATTTGCTGTAACGTGTCCCTGTCCACCCTGTAACGCTCTACTATCTCCAGGTCTTGTAGCCCCTGGTAGGTTACCCTTGGTCTGAACACTCTCCTTCTTCTACGAGGCCTACGGTGGTTGTCGGCACCCTCCTCAACAACACCGTCTGTCTCTAACACATGCTGATGGATCACAGCCACGGCAGCACCCAACATGTACATTTTAAAAGTTCCCCGTGTGTTTACACCTATGGTGCAGCATTTGGGAATACACGGCTGTGTGTTGTGTGCATTCACACTTTATACTATTGTGCTGTGCACACCGATGATGTCATCGGGTGTGTTTGTACGGCCGTATCTGGGGGTTATCTTCCATGTTTTACCGATGGAACTACAACACTGTTGCCTTTGGTGTTGCATTACTCTTGCCTGCCATGGATTACCTTTCGACCTTCCCTTACTATTTCTGCACGTTGCACCTACTATTTTCTGGCATGCATCCTGCAGAGCACTGTCATGTGTACTTTCTGGGACATGGCATATCATGCGTTTTGTGTGCTGCCGTTGTGCTGCCTGTCTGCTTTGCTCTGCTGTGTCAGGTCTTCTATCTTTGCAATCTGCTACCTCCCCTACTTTCTTTGCATTCATATGCCTCCCATATCCCGTTTTGAAGGTTTCTGCTTGCAGAGTTGTCAGCTGCCGCCAGTTGGCCTTCGTGGGTTGATTAGTGTTGATTGCTCATTAGTACTCCAATTACACTTCTTCCACATTTCCTCATATTCTTAACATCACCTTCCTGTTTCCGATGTTGTTTGCGGGACGAGCGTCACATGACTAGGTTAAGGGAACGTAGACATCCTCGTACACATGCACTTCTGCGCGCATTGTGTGCTCTCAGCTGAACTATTACCCCACACCCCGGTCCTGCAGCTGTGATTTGTGATGTACAGCCCAGGTTTGCTGTGCTCCAATGTGCTTCCTGCTACGGTGGCACACCCCTCTGCAGATGACATGTATTCCCTCTGAGCCACTCCTCGGTGTATTACCGCTGCGCTGTTTGGTACAGCCTTACGCCGGCGGGGGATTTGCGATTCAGTATTATCTGCCTCATTTGCATGGCACTGACTACTAATTCATAGTTACCACACTGAACACTGCTGCGAGTCCTTGGCAACCCTTGCACCGTGGTTGTGGCATTCCATGCATACCATGGTGTATTATGCTGTGAACCTGCTGTGTATTACGCTGCTGTTTTATAACATTGTTATATTATTTCATTGTTTTGCACCTTCCACAAACATGTCCTAGGGTTCTGCTGTGAGTTGCTGTGGACATGCCATTTAAGTTGTTATTTACATGTTGTGCATGTTTTCTTTTGACATTGTCTGTGTATTTCGCCATTGGCATATGGTACCAGTGTGATACCTGGGTCTGACACTCTTCCGTTACTCCTATGTTATGTTTGGGAAAATGTAAACCTTTTTTTTGGTTTACATTGCCGTGGGCTTATGCTACACCTGCGCCACTTTGTGAGTCGCTATATGCCTTCATTTGCATGGTGCAACACAGCACATCCGGCGCACGCCGGTAGTGCACGTGGGATTGGATCATATATGAATCGCTCGGTGGCCATATTTGGCGTTGTAATGCCTACGCTATGCGTGCGCCTGGCGCAAGGTTCATGAATCCCAGGGATAGTTTAAAAATCCTTTTTATAAGGTATCAGCTTTCGTTTTCAAAATAGGGACAATAGACTCATTTCCATTAATACCTGGGTGGGGGGGGGTGCAGCTTGTGGCATTTAACTTAAGTTGCCACTGTAACTCTCTAATCTCTAAATCTAATTTACAGATTAGAGAGATTAGATAGCATTGGAATCGGAACCCGGTTATGCTTGTTTTTTTCATGCAGGTACTGCTCTGAGTTTAATATTATTTACACTATTTTAACAACTACCAAGACATTGCTACTACTGACTATTGTGCTCCTTCCTTTTAGTATGCCCTGCCACCCAGAAGACCTTCAATCAGTGCCTGATTTTGTTAGCCTAGTAAACACTTATGAACCTATTTGCTACACGCGAGAAAAAAAAAACAGAATTTACTTACCCATTCATTACAGAAGGCAAGGCACTCTCAGCATCATCTGCACAAGTGGGTGTTCATGCTATCCTACACTACTAAAACTACTACTACTGAAGATAAGTAAACTTAACACACACTCAAATTGATTAGATATACCCAGGAAAAAAAAACTTGCCTGCCCTTGCCTTGAGTGGCAACTTTGTGCATCAGACATAGGCAACCCTAAGTCACAGATTGTGCAAATGGTAGGGAACAGTCATCAGCATCATCATCATCGTCATCATCATCATCATCATCATCATCATCATCATCATCATCATCTGCACAGTGTGGGGGAGTTACAGTAGGACACATCTTTCACAAGGCAAGAGTATGACAGCTAAGATAATAGCAAGCATGCACACTTAAGAGCAGTGTGTCCAGATACAGGGTGTGTGTCCAATGTCAGGAAGTCCATGGTAATGTGTATGTGTGTGTCTGCGTGTGTGTGTGTGTGTGTGTGTGTGTGTGTGTGTGTGTGTGTGTGTCAGCAAGAACACAGCCACAACATTTGTGCCAGCAATATGGGCAGGTTTGAGCCATGCATGGAAGAGGATCAAGTCCATCATCGATGCCCATGCCTACAAGAACTTCCTTTGCCAGGAGTTGTACTACTAGCTCCACATCACCAGCTGAAAGTCCAGCTACCCAAATGTGAATGCTGTCTGCTGGATGAGCTGTCAACATGACCACATCAAAGGACACAACCACATGCAAAATCGCACCTGGATATAGACACATCCACTATAGATATAGAAGTGGAATTGCTACCACTGCAGAATCTGGATGTAGCACATCCATGTAGGCTGATATCTGATAATGTACCAGGAGACCTGTCTTATAGATGTTGTCCCTCCCCTAACAGACATTCCACAACAGATGCAACATGGTCCCAGTCAGCTTAATTTCCTCCATGTATTTTGGGTTCTTAATACCATGAAGGCAATGGACCCTATTCCTAAGTCAGAGTATGTTCAAAGTTAATGAAATTAGTATTGTTTCAGTCTTAGATGTTAGCCAAAAGTGTTCTTCACAGCACTTGCAATGTGCCCAGGATTGACTCCTTCTGTGATTCCTATGGAGTTACATGTATTGGCAGCATATCTAAATATGACTGCAAATTCTTTTTTCTTTGGCCACTTGCTGCTACTACTGTTGGAACTATCTTGGTAACCTTCTTCCACATTGAACTCATTTCTACCTGCAAATCGTAGTATTTTATGACTTTGTATCTTTCAATATGTATGACACTGTAATCACTGAGTGTAGCAACTTTAATGACTGATGCTACTTTTGTCTTTTTTTTTGCTGGACTATTATATCTGGCTTTCTCACATCAGTTTTTTGAACTATTGATAATGGGTGATCCCGTGTAGCATAAACTTCATCGTTCTCTAAAATGCATTGTGGTTCGGCTACTTTAATATTGTAGTGTTTTCCCAATCCCTGGTGCAGCTGTCTTGCCACATTATTGTGTCTTTCAGTATACAGACCTTCTGCCATGAGTGCATCACATGCAGCAACAAGATGTGCGACTGTTTCCAGTTCTTTTTTATAGAACCTACATTTGTTTGTTTCTCCCACATGTTCAATGGACTTTGCAAACCAGTGTGTATGAAGTCCACTATCTTGAACTGCCATTATTAACCTTTCATCTTTTGGTTTCAGTTTACCTTGTCTTAATTCCTATGTCATATCCTGAACAACAGGAGTTTGTTCCAGGAAATCTTTGTACTTAACATAATGGTTATGCCTTTTCCACATTGCTTTCCATTACATTTGATCCCTCTTCTTAAGTTTTTTTTTCCACATTCAATTGCTGTCTGGATTTTTTCTTTCTTTCTTTCTTTCTTTCTTTCTTTATATATTTATTGACATATGGTGACTGGAAAAGTACAGCTGGGTGAGGAACCCATTTTCAACAGAGGCCTGGGCAGAAGTTGTTACAGTAACCTTGTGCATAGAATACAATAGAGATTGTGACAGTATATTTACAGTAGAAGTTGTGAATATGTTTAACAAAAATATTAGTACAGATCAAAGAGCAGAACAAGACATCAGTAA
The DNA here is from genome assembly GCF_019279795.1 of Protopterus annectens. Classification (NCBI taxonomy): domain Eukaryota; kingdom Metazoa; phylum Chordata; order Ceratodontiformes; family Protopteridae; genus Protopterus; species Protopterus annectens. Next base: position 536,776,678 of record NC_056745.1, on the reverse strand, counting down.
AGTAGGTTATTAACAATTTAAGAGTAAGTGAGACAGTAACATTCAATGGTACTAACAAAAAAATGGTTGGCATATTCAAGGTGTGACATTGAAATAAAGAAGTATGACAAGTTGCTTTGTGACTGGTTTAGGGAAATGTGTTTTAGTTTGAGAGATGTGGTATGGTAAAAATTAATAACTCTTCTGATTTGATTTCCATTCCCACTTGACACCAATGCAGCCTCTGCTAAATTAAGCAGGGAGGTTGTGTTAGACTTCTCCTCATATTTTAAAACTTTCACTATGTTTGGATCTGATAAGGTCAGCAGCTAAGTATGAAGCCCCATGACTGCAGGTCTATACATGTAATCAGTTTGAAGGAGACCAATATCTCCTTCAGAATGAGGAATCTTAACAGAATATCCAGAACAGACACTGAATGGTCTCTCTTGGTTTAATTTCTCCAAGTCTTTTGGATTTCTGATATCATGATGTTTGTACATGAACAGACCTGAATGGTCTAGTGTGTCGTTCATCATGTCCAAGGAGTCACACACTCGGTACATGCAATCCCATATGTCAAAATGCACAGCATGCAGTAATCTTATGACCTCTTCAGAGGCCCTAATAAAACTTCCCTGTGCCTCCATGATGGCTTTGCACATACATTGGGTGGAGGCTATTGACAAACCAATCTCAGTGAGAGGGTGGCAAGGAAGCCTTCCTGAGCACCTCCACTGACACTCCTGTGTGCTACCTCCTGCTCATGATGGCTAGGGGAATATTCTGTCATGTCTGCACATAAGGCTACCACATTACCATAATCAACTGTGTCACCATCAACCTGTCCACTCTCAGTTGCTTCATTGTGATGGGTATGTGCAGGCATACTGACTGTGTCCGTACTTTAGGAATAGGATGTAGGGGGTGCACTCCTTGTCTCTGACATACCCCTGCAGCTCCAAAATGACGTTCATCCCCACCATAATTATTAGAGGATAAGGATCCCCAACATCATATGGAGGTAGATCTACAGTGCTGGTGGCAGACAATGCTTCACCTGTTAATACACCAAAATAAATAACCCCAGAAATACCCATAATGATTATGCCATAGTGATTACACCAGAATACCTGATTATGGCATAGAAGTATTATTATTTCTATGACTACTGAAAATAGCTAATACATATAAGTATGCCCATGCCATGAGCAAATGGCCATTGTTCTTCAATGCCAGATCTACCTAGACACAATAGTTGAGTGAGGTAGTATAAGCATACTTGTGACTATCAACTGTAAAGGCAGATGTAAAAATATTTGAATGGCATACCTGGGATATTACTAGTGGAAATCCATTGGGGCTGCTCTACCTCTCTCCTAACATCCAGCACTGACCTGTGAAACTCTGGTGAGCTGCCTATATCCCTGACTGATAACAGGGATTCCACTGTCTTGGTAGTTTGGTAGAAAGCCCACCTCCATTAGCCCTCCATCCGCATGCCACAGCCTCTGGTCTGTGTTTTTATATGTGAATCATGTCAATGGCTCTGTGTTGGACCATTCCTTATATACGACCATAGTCAACAACAACAATGACATCATCAATCCCCTGCCATCAGACACTGTCACAGAAGGGCTTGTAGGAGGAGTGTGTATCGAGGAATCGAAGGACCTGTGGTATCACCGACTCAGACTCAGAGAAACGATGCTTCTGTGAGGATGTGCCCTTACTACTTTTAGGAGCCATATCCTTGTTATGATGGAATAAAAAAATGGATATCACAACACAAGTTAACACACAAGGTAGTACACACACTTTACAGTTATGCTACAAAATGTGTTAATAGAAAATGTAGTAAACAGGATATTCAAGTGCAAAAGTAACATACCTGCATCCCTAAAAAATGCAGTCTAAACAAAAATTCTTGTCAAACTTAACAATTACATAAGCTATAACCTACAGAAATGAAAACAGCACCATAATAATCTGATATGGTTCGTCCCATCTCAAGGGGAAAAAAACCAAAAAGAAATAAGATGCAGGAATGTCCACGTAAGAAGAAGAAAACATCATAATCATATCAACAATATGGTCAGTATAACAAAACCTCTAAACTCACATTGATAGCAGTGTTATACAGTTGTTCAGTTGTCCACCATTGAGGTGGCACTGTCAAGAGGTGTTACTTTCCTGAAAATAGACATCTCAAATGTTTGCCTATTAAAGAACTACAAAGTTGTCTTGACCTCGCCATTTACATTTCAAATGACTTGAACAGATAATAGCTGAGTAGTTGTATGGAAAAAGAGATACTTTGCAATATTATGTGACAGCTGATCCTCTGTAGCTGTGGAGCAAAAATGTGGAAAAAGTTAAGTTTCAGCAGTACTTGAGAAAGAAAGTAATTTTACATAGCATGATGAAAGAGCACCCCATGTTGGGTTTATAACATGTGCATAAACCACTCCGGGCACATTGAATATGACAACTAGCTCTCAAATCTTTACCTTTAATGAATCACTCAATTTGCGTGGTGAGTAAGGGGAGGTGAATACAGTGTTGGTTTCTACAAGATGATGTACACATGCCTGTGCAGCACAGGAGATGTGTAAAAAACTTTAGCAAGCTAATGCCTTCCAAGTGTACATCATTAGCAGTTCTGATGAGATAGTGATGTGCTAAGGATATAACCTCATCAAGATCACATGTTCAAAGGGTGTGTCAGATGAATTAGACTTGCACTGAAATATAAATGAACCCTTATCAACATACTGGCCATGTCATCTCAAATTAAGGTGAGGTGAATGTGCATGTATCTCAGACATGGAATGAAGATGCCTAAGAATGTGAATTATATCCTCAACAATGTGAATGAGGAGTAAAGTTAAGCATATGCACTCACATTCAAAACAATAGATTCATACTCATACCAGCTTTAAGACATTCCTGAATAAAGGCAATACAGTTAATACTTCACATAAAAATTAGGAGTAAGTTATCCTGCCAAAAATGTTGTTGCTTTCATCTTTATTTTTATCCTCATAGCTGCCCATCCACCAGTATCACACTTGAACTTTGTTACAAAAAGTAACAAAAGTCTACGTATAGTGCAGACTAATTTCCCATTGCTCAAGTGGCATTAGCTGAACTTGTACTTGACTCTCCCCAGGATTCATGAACCTTGCGCCAGACGCACGCATAGCGTAGGCGTTATAACGCCAAATATGGCCGCCGAGCGATTCAGGTATGATCCAGTTCCACGTGCACTACCGGCGTACGCCATATCTGCGCAGCCCCTGGTGTAGGTATGCTAATCACCCTATGTGCAGTGTGTCACCATGCAAATGAAGGCATATAGTGATTCACGAAGTGTTGCAGGCGTAGCATAAGCCCATGGCAATGTAAACAAAACAAAAAAAAAAAAACGGTTTACATTTTCCCAAACATAACATCGGAGTAATGGAAGAGTGTCAGACCCAGGTATCACACTGTTAACATATGCCAATGGCGAAATACACAGACAATGGTAAAAGAAAAGATGCACAACACGTAAATAACAACTTAAATGGCATGTCCACAGTAACTCACATCAGAACCGCAGGACATGTGTGCGGAAGGTGCAACATAATGAAATAATATAACAATGTTATAAAACAGCATCGTAATAGACATCAGGTTCACAGCATAATACACCATGGTATGCATGGAACGCCACAACCATAGTGCAAGGGTTGCCAAGGACTCATGGCAGTCTTCAGCGTGGTAACTATGAATTAGTAGTCAATGCCATGCAAATGAGGCAGATAATACTGAATCGCAAATGTCCCGCCGGAGTAAGGATGTACCAAACGGCGCAGCGGTAAAACACTGAGGAGTGGCTCAGAGGGAATACATGACATCTGCAGAGGGGTGTGCCAGCATAGCAGTAAGCACATTGGAGCACAGCAAACCTGGGCTGTACATCGCAAATCAAAGCTGCAGGACCGGGGTGTGGGGTAATAGTTTAGCTGAGAGCACACAATGCGTGCAAAAGTGCATGTGTACGAGGATGACAACGTTCCCGGAACCTAGTAATGTGACGCACGCCCCGCAAACAATATTGGAAACAGGAAGGTGATGTGAAGAATATAAGGAAATGCGGAAGAAGTGTAATTGGAGTACTAATGAGCAATCAACACTAATCAACCCACGAAGGCCAATCGACGGCAGCTGACAACTCTGCATGCAGAAACCTGCAAAACGGGATAGGGGAGGCATATGAATGCAAAGAAAGTAGGGGAGGTAGCAGATTGCAAAGATAGAAGATCTGACACAGCAGAGCAAAGCAGACTGGCAGCACAATGGCAGTAGCACACAAAACGCATGATATGCCATGTCCATGAAAGTACAAATGACAGTGCTCTGCAGGATGCATGCCAGAAAACGGTAGGTGCAACGTGCAGAAATAGTAAGGGAAGGTCGAAAGGTAATCCATGGCAGGCAAGAGTAATTCAACACCAAAGGCAACACCGTTGTAGTTCCATCGGTAAAACACGGAAGATAACCCATAGATACGGCCATACAAACACACCCTATGACATCATCGGTGTGCACAGCACAATAGTATAAAGTGTGAATGCACACAACACACAGCCGTGTATTCCCAAACACCGCACCATAGGTGTAAACACACGGGGAACTTTTAAAATGTACATGTTGGGTGCTGCCATAGCTGTGATCCATCAGCATGTGTTAGAGACAGACGGTGTTGTGGAGGAGGATGCTGGCAACCACCACAGGCCTCGGAGGAGAAGGAGAGTGTTCAGACCAAGGGTAACCTACCAGGGGCTACATGACCTGGAGATAGTAGAGTGTTACAGGGTGGACAGGGACATGTTACAGCAAATAGTGGAGCTGTGCCGGCCACGCCTGAGAACAAGAAACAACAGAGGGGAACCCATCCCAGTGGACACAAAGGTATGTGTAAGCTTGTGAATACTGGCCACAGGTACCTTTCAAAGGCCAACTGGAGATATAATGGGCATCTCACAGGCATCAGCATCCAGGGTACTACACCAGTTCCTGGATGCCATGTTAACACATGCCAATGAGCAGATATACTTCCCCAGATCTCAGGAGGATTTGGCTAGCAATATGCACCACTTCCACCGTGTGGCACAATACCCGGAGGTACTGGGTGCGATAGACTGTACGCACATACAAATCAAGTCACCACCTGGCGAGCAGCGTAGATGCTACATAAACCGCATGGGATTCCACTCCATCAATTGCCAGGTCATGTGCAATGCCCAGGGCATTATCATGGATGTGTGTGCTGGCAGCCCTGGAAGTTACCACGACTCCCATATCTGGCATGCCTCACAGCTGTATCAGGTATTTGTCAGGGGGGACATCCTACAAGACCATCTCGTGGGGGATGCTGGCTATGCACTGGAGCCGTGGATGATGACTCCCATCAGAAATGCACACACACATGCAAGAACGCCATAATGAGGCACACGCACAATCCAGAATAATCATAGAGCGTGTGTTCGGGATGCTGAAATCAGGGTTCCAGTGCTTTGGATACATCTGGTGGAGCCTTGCAGTACTCTCCAGGCACATGTGCCCACATATTCATAGTATGTGCCATGCTACATAATATGACCCTGCGGAAGCAGCTGCTGCAGGGACATAATGGTGAAGGGCCACAAAGCCCACCAGAATTGCCAAGGCCAGTCCAGGCACAGAGGGTTCCAGACCATGAACACACTGTGCCAGCCCCAGTAGGCAGACGGAGGCGTACCCAATATGCCTATGCCTTGGCAAAGAGGGAACGTATAGCACATACTCTGACAGCGTAGGCCCCATGGACTGACACCTCCCCACCTGCACACACAGTGAAATGGACGGCACACAAACATGACCACCTGTAAATTGTAATGTATGGGTGGCCTTATGTGTGACTCCAACATAGGCAGCCCCCAAACACTGTAAACCCAACAGCCAGTGGAACATGTAACGCCAACACCTGAACAGTACGTGAGTCCAACAGCATATGGCATTGCTGTGTGCCTGCCACGTTCGCCGCAAGATGTATGCATATAAATATATATATATGTATATATATATGTATATATATATATCTATATATATATATATATATATATATATATATATATATATAGATAGATAAATATGTACACATATACATATATATAATACAGATAAGAAAGGGAATTAGAGGGATATAAGGTGACTGAGATGTATCCAGCGATATCTGTAAATAGTATAGATAGTGCAATGACAATCTGAACATCTGGGAGGTTCAAAATAATAGGATACCGCCAACCATGGAATGTGTAACATACAAACAAGAAAGAGTGAGGATAGTCACCACGATCAGAAATAGGTGCAAAAAAGATTTGTCCAAAACGTCTCCTTAAGCAAGTAAAAACTCTTTATTACAAGAAAATGGATAAGCGCTTTCGCGTAGTCCAGGCTACGCTTCATCAGATAAACTTTCAAAAAACTACAACACATATATATACAAACGCTTTTGGCGGGCTCTGTGAATCAATAACCCTATTATTCAATAATCACATAGCTCTCTCAAGCCCAAGCTTAAGCATCATTAATATCGTATTAGTTATTTGATCGGAAAGCCCATATAAGGCTATGTAGGTTTCAAAACAAAGATCCATCTTCCAATTCATTAAAAAATCACTTATTTAAAAATGTAAGCAAGTTTCAAACAACTTTATAGCATGTGCACATAAGAGCTCACATTACTTATAGATATGTAAAAACAAATATAACACTTTACCTTATAAAAAATGATAAAAATAAGAAACGGAGACACATAAAACAGTAAAACTATCAGTGCTGCTGACAGAGTTCAGTTAGTTATATCAAAACCTTTCCATAGATACCTCTGTAGCAGGAGGTGAACATATGTTTCGTTCATTCTGATAAAGGCTGTGTATCCAATATCCATATTCCCCCGATCATTAGTACTTCCAATCATTAACTTGCCCTGTTTAATTCACTGGAAATGTGAAGTACGTACATCTATCATAGCTCTAGACGTCCGCATATATACCTAACTTCCCTGGATTAGTTGGTTGTCTTCAGGGTCCTAAAGTCTATAGCATATGGTTTGAATGTTGGGAACGAATTTAATTTTTAACATGTTGCATATCTCAGTGTGTATATAGTGTTATCAAAGCGTAAAAAAATATATATACAAAGATCATATATATAATAAGAAAAATATTTAATGGAGCAATACATGGAAGCTAAATATATAAATATATTCAAATGTAGTCATAGAGGATGTTAGCCGTCAATACACTCATTGACCTAGTAGATGATTATAATCATATCTATTAGTTCTAAGATGAATATTATGAAGTCTATAGACCTAACATCCTCTATGACTACATTTGAATATATTTATATATTTAGCTTCCATGTATTGCTCCATTAAATATTTTTCTTATTATATATATGATCTTTGTATATATATTTTTTTACGCTTTGATAACACTATATACACACTGAGATATGCAACATGTTAAAAATTAAATTCGTTCCCAACATTCGAACCATATGCTATAGACTTTAGGACCCTGAAGACAACCAACTAATCCAGGGAAGTTAGGTATATATGCGGACGTCTAGAGCTATGATAGATGTACGTACTTCACATTTCCAGTGAATTAAACAGGGCAAGTTAATGATTGGAAGTACTAATGATCGGGGGAATATGGATATTGGATACACAGCCTTTATCAGAATGAACGAAACATATGTTCACCTCCTGCTACAGAGGTATCTATGGAAAGGTTTTGATATAACTAACTGAACTCTGTCAGCAGCACTGATAGTTTTACTGTTTTATGTGTCTCCGTTTCTTATTTTTATCATTTTTTATAAGGTAAAGTGTTATATTTGTTTTTACATATCTATAAGTAATGTGAGCTCTTATGTGCACATGCTATAAAGTTGTTTGAAACTTGCTTACATTTTTAAATAAGCGATTTTTTAATGAATTGGAAGATGGATCTTTGTTTTGAAACCTACATAGCCTTATATGGGCTTTCCGATCAAATAACTAATACGATATTAATGATGCTTAAGCTTGGGCTTGAGAGAGCTATGTGATTATTGAATAATAGGGTTATTGATTCACAGAGCCTGCCAAAAGCGTTTGTATATATATTTGTTGTAGTTTTTTGAAAGTTTATCTGATGAAGCGTAGCCTGGACTACGCGAAAGCGCTTATCCATTTTCTTGTAATAAAGAGTTTTTACTTGCTTAAGGAGACGTTTTGGACGAATCTTTTTTGCACCTATTTCTGATCGTGGTGACTATCCTCACTCTTTCTTGTTTGTTTACACGACTTTTTTTGGTGAGTTACGTCTTTGGCTGCAAAGTGGTGTTCCCTTTACGGAATGTGTAACATACCGATATGCATAACCGCGAGGCTGAAAGACCGACAGAACACAGTACTGTAACAGTACATGCACGTGTAATAGTACGATGATATGAAGGGAGAGGTAGTCACCGCTGCCGGTGTTGCGGTCCACATAGGTACTGTGTGCAACCGTCCCCGTGAGTGCCGTAGTATGTCTACGTGTGCGTTGAGGGTGCCATGTGCGTCGCTGTGTGAGTGTAATGTGTGTGTGTCTGCAACATGTGTATGTTGGTGCCAAGTTAGAGGCAGAGCAGAATATTAGGTGTAGGCATACGGTAAACTAGCCTCAGGCATATGTTCACTACTAGTCCCAGAGTAGTAGTGACAGCCCCACCCTGGCTAGGTGTGTCGTGACATAGAGCGATACAAAGTGAATATGTTCCAGATGGTAGCACAGGAATATTCCCCATAAGAAATGGAAAGGACGTATGTAATAGTCATGCCTGTATGTATGACACTAATATGTTACATGCAATATGATACGTTGGCAAAGTCACACAGCAATAGGTATGTATCGCGGAAAAAAGTATGTGCTACCCCAGTACTGACCGTGGCCACGTGTTGGCCCATAAACACCGCTGTGTGTTCCACAAGTGTCAAACAATCAATTCCCATTTGAATATGTGGCAACCACTGGCAAACAGGCTATTCCAACAACATGACCACAATGACTGCAAATATCCGGGACAGAATGACAAGGGATAGTTGTCATGTACACATAACCGCTGATATACCACATATGTTACGGAGGTATACATGCATCAAGCCCACCTGCAGACGATATCGAAACCACATAACAACAGCCCAAAGTACAATCCCATAACAAAAGACTATTAACTGTGAACTCTCTGAGTAGGGATGGAGCACACAGACAACTATACTGTTTATGTAGAGATGCAAGGCCCACAAACCATATCCGTGACGTACAACCACCGATATCCCCCACTGTAGATAATAAAGGAATACAAACCGTATTAGCAGCACAAACATACAGTCAGTCAATGACATCTGCATAACCACAACATATCGCGTGGGAGACACAATTAAAGGCGGATGCATAATTGCATGCGTTGTATAAAGGAAAACAACAGCCATGTTACAGTTTTGAATGCAATACTCCGTTATCATTCGTCGGCAGGACAGGTACACCCACATGTTGAACCAAATACTACACCTGTCACACACAATCCATGGGTGACATGAATTCCAAATATACTTGTCCCTATGCATAGCAGTTGCAGTTACACATAACATAACACAATACAGACCATCTCCACGAAGGTAGGGCAAATAGCCAACGCCCAGGTGGAGAATCCAATTATACCCCAGTATTGACTCGTAATTTCCGAATGGAGTAGATGCACAGGTGATATGCACGTAATTACTCACTGAGGAACAGCAATTGGCGGGATGAATTCACATGTTGCAGGTATCGATGTATATAAGGATGACTCTCAAGATATTCAAACCGTATGCTCATACTGAAACAGCGTTGTACTACCGAAAACAAAAGGAAATGGCAAAACAATAAACGGAACGAAACACCAACAAGGTATGTAGAACACACGATATGTAAGGTTGTGTAACGCATGATCTGTATTAATAAGCTGTACTGTATGGTGGTTTTAATTAATTACACTTGTCCGTAATGCAGAAAGTGGTGAAATGTAGTTATGTAGTGATGTCTTGCTGAGCATACCAATGCTTGTAGAAACCGTGTGTACAGCAGTGGGACATCATGTACACAGCAGAGACACCACAAGGGATGCTACAGGAGGGCATTAAAGAGAACAATGCCATACCACACGCTGTTGCTGGCAGTGGATGTCCAACAAGGAAGTGCCATAGCAGGGGATAGTACAAGTATGTATACTGTCACAGCACACATGTGTATGAGCATATACCGTTGATGACATATGTAAGGTGTGGCCGACGTGCAAGTATGCTCTGCATTAGGGGATACTATCTGAAATATGTGTAATGTATAGTTGCCTAGGTAGATATGACAGATATCCTGCACAGTATCACAGGCATATCATGCATAACACAGGTATCGCCTATTGGTATGTACAATAACAGGATACATATGGCCTGTAGGTATGGGACATAGTAGTAGCATGATAGCTACTCTAAATGGAAGGGACACCAAGTAACCATGCACAAAGGACTTGTAGTAGCTGCACAGGTGCACAGTGGGCTACAATGCAGTCTGGCAAGTCCATGTGTAAGCACATGTGCAGTGTACACAGTAGTGTCACCTCTCCATGGTAGCGTCCTGTGAACAGCAGAGGCAGGTGTCAACTGCACCTCTACACAGTACAGCTGCTGTGGTGATACCAGGACTACATGTGTCACTCAAACAGCAAGGGAGGTATCACATGAACAGTGCTACTGTGTGTCCCTGTGGGATGTACACAGGATTTATGTTCCACAGCATGGTGTGTGTTAGGTTTGTGGAAGTAACACAGAAGCACAGCCCATGCAGTGTGGTGTGTGTGCACATATCCAGGAGCATTTCGTTCACAGTGCCCACCGCAGATGTCATGTATGAGGAGTATATGCATCAATAATGTCATGGACATGGGCCGTGTCAGAGCAGAAGACACCCCTGAGTATGTGGTATGCAGATGTGTACAGATGTGTTGTCCGTATCTCAGCCGCATATGTAAACTGTCTGAGCCCAGTAAACATCATGGCATGTCAATGTTGTGCCATGTAAAGCTGTAGCTGTTGTTGAAGGTACACCATAAATGTGGTATTGTACCCTTGACTGTGTGTAGATGTGTGTAGTTCACAGGTACAATGGCTACCTATGTACCAGCATCACACACAGTACAGATTGGTGTGGCCTTGCAGAAGGATATCCATGCCACAGTGGATTACGGTAACCACAGGACTGTGTGTGGCATATGTGTGTACTGCAACCATGTACAATGTGATATGTATGTAGGGGACCACTATACATGTGATAGCCAGTGGGTGAATGTTGTTATGCAAAGGTGATGTTCATGCACCGTGTGTCATGCATCTTGATGCCATGATACTCATATGAAGTACCCGTCACACTGACACCCGTATGGTTGGTATCAGTATGAGCTGGTGGAGCAATAATGGTGCTTGGTATGTAGGTGTTGGAAATCTAGGCATGGACTGTACTCTGTGACAGCATGCTCTGTATGTAAGCATATAGTGAACATGAGTGGCCCTATGACTGAGTACTGTGTAATGCAATATGTACCTGACATGTAGTAGGTACTATGGTATGCTGGCACCACTGTGGGTACTGTCCATGTGCCACATAGCATAACATCCTGAGACACAGGGTATGATGTGCAGGTGGATGTGTATGTTGTCAATACCGGAATGTGGAATGGTGCTGCTGAAAGGCAATGTGAGGACAACGTATGATGTGCTGGCCTCCGTACCATCCTCAACTGCCCTAGCAACTGTATGACAGGTGCCCAGCATGTGTATGTGCCTTGCTGTGGCATTCACAAGCCCAACCCGGGTGCTAGGAAAGGACTGGAGGCCATCAATGTGTGTGGGAATCAAGTTCCTGATGATGTGCCCCATTGCCATGCAGAATGGTCCAGTCAGGAGTGTATGACTATAGTCCCACTCGTGCAATGCAGTGCCACCTGTGTGTAGTGCGATAAATGCCGCTGTGCGGCGGTCAGGGTGTACAATGTCCGACAAAAGGCTAGCAGTGAATATAGTGGCCTGGTGTGGAGACATATACTAAACAGGTTGGTGGGACATTACAGCCAGGGACATTGGAAGGTGACATTGGGCCAGTGTCCCAGGACATATCGTGTGTATGTCAGTACTGTGTATGTGACCACAGGGACACTACAATGTTCATGTACGGATTGCGTCCCTGTAGTGTGTGAGAGGGTGTATTGCCGGTAAGTACGCCATCGCCTGGCACGTTGCCAACATTACCTCGGTCTGCAATGCTTGGTTGACTATTGTATGTGACATCAGATGTGGATGTTGTCAAAGAATACTGACATACCACCACAATGCCTGAGGACCCACACCGCAATGTGCGGCAGTCATGTTTAGGTAGCCAGCCTTGGAGTATGTGATGATGGACCTTGAGGACCCACCATGGCTGACAAGTGATGCACTCCATACATGTGAATGTACACCACTGTGCAACAGCCTGTACCTGTGGTTGTACATCATATGTGCATGGAACATGACCACCACAGTGGCGTCTGTGAACTGGTCAGTACCGCCATGTCTCTATGTGGAATAGCATGATTCCTGCAATTGTGTACATGCTACTGAAGTGCACTGTGGTATGTGTCAGCATATGTATGTGTAGTGTCCATCTGCTCGGGTGTCATGATGTTAACAACTGCTGTCAGCAGACGTCTGTAGTACTTGTTGTAGTACACATGTTCCGTGTATGCTTTGATAGGTGTGTTTCCAGGATGTGGCTAGCAAGGCCATGTAGCATATGTGTTGAATCCACCAAAGCGTGGATAACCCCAGGTGTGTCACACCAGTCACATGGAGGTAGTGTGCATGCTAAGGGTAGTGTAGGTATGGTATGTGTTGTGTATTGTTTAATCCAGCTGAGTGCATGTCTCAAGCATGTGTAGGTACATGGGTGTCTATCCCAGGGAAGTGTGGGTTACTGTCAGCACACAGCCATAGTAGCTGTCTGAGGCCCAATGTACACTATAACAACGCAGAAGGTATGTAACCTGTGGTGTACAATGTCGACTTTGTCGCGTGTTACAATGTGTATAGCGGTCACAGACATGGTTATCTGCACATGGAGCACCTATGATGCATTGTGCTAAGCAACTATCCAGGATGTGTGCAAAACACTGTGTGATGTGTGAACCCCTCATCTGTGGGTGTTCTGGTCCAGGTATGTGCCTGGAAGGTACGGTCCGTGTACAATCCATAATCGCAGGTGTTCTGTGCAGAGCATGGAGGCAGGTCCCAGTCACTGCAGAGATGTGTGAGTGGTGCAATAGTGTGTGTGCCTCGCTTGTGTGCATCACAGTGGAAGATGCAAGCATTGTTCCACATGACCCCATGTCGTGCCTGCCAGTTACAGCCCTGCCGGTGACAGTTATGTGAAACTGCCAGAGAGGCAGTATAGCATGTGAAGATGTAGATGTATGCTCTACACCCCAGGCCGATGGCTGCAGGTCATGCATGCCACAGCATTGTGTTTGACCTGGACTGTCATAGCGGTCAGATACCACATGCCTGTACAATAACAGTAGGAGCATAGGCAACTGTTGCAGTGACACAGTAGGTCAATGTACAGTGTTCCAGTGTCCAGACCAATGCTGAATGTACACCATAGCTAGACACACACCCAGAGGGTTATAACACCGGTGAGCCATTGCATGTCCCAGTACACGTAGTCTGTGTATTGCCATCACAGGGCAGTCACAATAACATGATGTATGAGAGATATATTGTACCAGGTGATGTGTCATGTGTGCGTATGTTGAGTTGCAGAGGTGTTCACCCATCCGCAACATCTCAGTGCATGATGCCTTGTGTAACATGATGTGTGGAACTGCAGTGTGATTCACAACAGAGTCATCCGTGACTGGTGTGTTGTGAATGTTGTAACCCATGAGTCTGCGGGATATACACTGGTGATGTTGGCTGCCATGCTGGGGGCCACCAGTGGTGCCTACAGTGGTTCTACAGACATATTGCATACGTTGTTCTTGCAGGAATGTCCAGTGTTGTAGATGATGTGGTACTACGTGATGGTAGGTGTGTGATGTGAATGTTACACATCCAGACGTGACCGTCAGGTGCAGTCATGGTTGTCAACAGCATCACCCCCATCCACAGCTGTCAGCACCCTGTCCCCAGAATGGGTAACAGTAGCCCTCGTACTGTGTGAGTAATGTGCAGATCGTAGAACACCTACTACTGGCTGACTAACAGTGTCAACTAGGAAGGGTATATGATGGCTGAAATACGCTGCTCTAATGTATAAATATGATATCCCAATGAATTACTATGATTCCCATCTAGTAAGCCATGGCTGGCATGTAAACCGTGTACAACAATGAATGTGTGACAGACCCAATGTGGAACCTTGATGAACATGCACCTGTTAGAACACCAAATGAGGTACATTGCACATAATGATGTACAACTGACAGCTATGGGCACAGCATGGATGCAGAAGCACATCTCCCACAGGCAGTACCGCAGTACGTTGGTAGGGGAGCATTGCACGAGTACATGTGACAGTTGCTGTATTGCCACATGTATGACATATCCGTCATATAGGGGTAGCACTGGTACATGACGGTTGGACATGCCTGTACATACGACCATGTCCCACAGGATATGTGTGTTAAGTGTGTAAAACACCAGTCGTACCTTCAGCAAGCTGTGAAGTGTATGACTGCCAGTGTACCTGTGTGACATGTTGTGCAATGGGTGCAAAGGTAATCAGTAGCGCATTACATGCTCACATGTCCTGCATATACAAATAGGGTGTTGGATAATAGCAACCCACAAGAGGTGATGAGTAAGGGTGGCAATGCACTATCACCTTTCCGGGTAAGGTGTGCATGTCCATGACACATTAGCACTTGAGATGTTAGCAGTACAGCTGTACAGGGCAGCATGTATATTTGATTACAAATACCTTTGCGTGTTCCACCAGTGGCCTGTTGACAGACAGACATCAACACAATGTGCAGCATTGACATGTGCACAGCACATCACCGCTGGCTACAGTAGAACAGGGTTAATGTGTTGACATATGCACAGAACATCAGCGCCAGCTACAGTCGAACACGGTATGTGTTGAACCTCACCGTCATTGTAGCCCATGCCACAGAGAGAAATGTTATGCATCTGTGTATGTACGGCTGGGAATGGACCTGACCTAGCAGTATAGCTGTGTCAGTGTTGCGAACAACATACTGAATGGGCTGTGTGTGTGAGGTGTGTGTCATAAGTGTACGGTCTGATGGATGATACCAGCATTGCCACCACTATGTGAATATCCCCGTCCCCATAAATGAATACCTAGGCTGTGCGCAACACCATGGTCACTGTGGAAGGGATGGTGCTGTGCGGTGCACCCGCCGACATGGTGGTGACAGCAGGCCCTGGATATAGACATATGAGGTACCCATGTCAGGTCAGGGTACCAGCCGTGTGCACGGGATATCACCGTGCGGGCATATACAGCACTGTGTTGAACAATATTACAGCACATAGCACCTGTCAGGGGTAATGTTTATGCATGGATGTGTGATACCAGCATGCACAATACACACCCCCACCATGCAGCATGCTGCCTACCTTGCAGAAGGACATTGTCCACACCATGATGATGGACATGCGACATGTCCATATACCTATATAAATGACATATGTAATGGACAGCCACCATTCTAATACTGGTATTCCACAGGCTGGACACATCCCTGTGCCATATATGTGATATACCCTGCCATACCATGCAACCCTGTCCATCAAGGCTGCACGTGTCATCACAGTCATACATGGTGCGATGGCCACGTGGTACATGCACTATTAACTGACTGGATCAGTAACGTGGCACTGATGCACCTTGTGGTGTCACAATTGCTGTGTGACAGCGTGTAAAACGTGCGCGCACATGCTATGTTTGACCATCCCTGCAAATGTCATACGAATAGACATTGTCCCATGTGTATCACATGTGCAATACAGGCGAGCCGTGGCAGGATGTTCAACACCCGTACAGTGCTGAGTAGATGTATATGGCAAAACTCATGCATGTACAGGTGTCCATGTGTATGTGTGCAGTGTCACTGCTGATGTCCATAACGGCTGTGTCTGTGATGCTATGTGACATATACACAGCATCCAGGTGAACAGTAGTACTGTGGACACATTGGGCCAAGTGCAGATTGGTAGGAACACAGGTGCAGGCAAGTACACATGTCCACAGCAAGTTACCATCTACATGGAGTATGTACACTGTGATGAGTTGACACAGAGATATGATATGATATCCACTGCATAACGGTGTGACAGGTGTGACAGCAACACATCAGCTGTGTCAGTGTCATGATGCTTCTCAGAGATTACTGTGCAGATGTCGTACATGTCATAGCAATGTATGTTCAGCGGTATGCCAGTACATCAGTGTGAATGTGACCTGTCACCATCATTATGTCTTACAGATAATGCCACGTTCACGACTCCCAGCCTTCAGCCACCAGGAGGATGATGTCATCATACTATTGCTCCATGACAACTATGACATGCTGTTCAGCCATGTGCCACAGCATGCTCAGCAGTGGGATGACCTGTGGCAGGATATACGCAGGAGGGTGAATGACCTGGGTGGCAACAACCGCACCTACCAGCAGGTACGCAGACACTGCACGGACCTGATATGGCATGCGAAACAGCGTGCCACTGCAATCGCCAGAGAACAAGGTGGAACAGGTGGTGGGCCACCAACCCAGCCCCCACTCACACACACAGAGGAGCTACTGGCCAGTCTTGGGACACCTAGAGAACAGCATGCGGAAACACTAGCCGCCATCGTGAAGGTGGGTGTCTCCCAACCAATGAGCCTGGAGTTGCCTGGTAAGTCAGTCCTGCATATGAGTATGATATCCGCTGTAGTTGCAGGTGTCATTGTACATCATGTAAAGTAACAACACATGCCAGGTATATGGGCATACAAGCTGCATACTACAGTATGCTACGTTGTGTATGCAGACGTGTGCATACCATATGCTCTCACACAGGTACATGTGTTCACATGCACAGTGCGAACTGTGGCTATCGTACAGTCATGGATAATGTTTCTACTGTTGTGTCGCCCCTATACAGGCACCTCTGGTGTGTCGCACAGACATGGGTCCGTCGCAGGTGAGACTATTGTCAGTATCAGGCATGTTACAGTGTAGAGTTATTTGCCATGTGGCCAGGTATAACATGCACACCTGGGTTTTGTTCCAGTCACGTTATACAGGTTGCACCACCAGACACACACACATGCCACCCATGTGCACCGGCATGAAACCACAGTACCTGTCAATGTGATATGTGCTGTCAGCTATGCATACAATGGTGGAGGTGTTCTACAATGGATGCATATGTAGTATGCATGTATGCATTGGAACAGCATTTGTGGTATGCACACAGTACCACACAGGGAGCAGTGATATGGGCAGCACACAGGTGTCACCATTGTGACATATGCCCTGCATTGTGTGCACACATTGTGACACGCCACCAGACATGTCCCAAGCTTGTGGTGTTCTGTCTGCAATATTGTCACACCATCACATGACCTACACCTGACATAACAAACATCCACACTGTTGTCTGCATAGCCCTGTGGAGTGTGACATGTAGCAGTATGTGTCCCAGTCAACACTGCTACACCCTGTAGTGGGAGCATTCCACAGACATGGGTCCACCTTCCATTCATGTGTGTAGCACTGCGTACGCCAGTGTTATGCATGTGGTACATCACAGGCTTTGTATGTGTCATGTGTGCAGTCCATGCACACATCCAGACAATCACATATATGACATATCCAGACGTTTGTTCATTGTGGTACAGCAGCAGTCATGTGTCACAGCTGTGTCAGGGCCATGGTATGTGTGGAGCCGACCTGTCCATGTATACTGATATGGGTGGACTACATCACACATGTTGGATCATTGTTAGTACATGTGTACTCTGCACAACTGGTGTACACTGCTATACAGACCTGTGGACATATGTCACATGCTGTTGTTGGACCGTGAGCCTTACTGCTGCACTGATGACATGGTGCTGGCATGACAGCTACAGTGTTCACTGCAGTGTGTACATGTTTGACCTGCACCCGTGACACCTGTGATGTCATCTGTGTGTGTACGAGTAACTGCATGTGTGCCCACCCTGTGCGTGTGGTCAGGTTTACCTTACTGTGACCTGCTGTGTGTACCCTCCGTCTGCATGCTGGATGGCGCGTAGCAAATGCTAAGTGTGTGAGCATGCCCAGTAAGCAGTTGTGTAGATGGACACACTGTACATTGCACACTGTGGCCTTCTGTGATTATACCCCGTGTGCATGCATGTTTCCCCTTTGCAACTGCTAAGTGTGTGAGCATTCCCAGTTTGCTGTTGTGTAGGTGGACACACAGTACATTCCACACTCTGCCCTTCCATGATTACACTCCATGTGTATGCCTTCTGTGTGTACACTCCGTCTGCATGCTGGACGGCGCGTAGCAAATGCTAAGTGTGTGAGCATGCCCAGTAAGCAGTTGTGTAGATGGACACACAGTACATTGCACACTGCACCCTTCTGTGATTATACCCCGTGTGCATGTATGTTTCCCCTTTGCAACCGCTAAGTGTGTGGGCATGCCCGGTTTGCTGTTGTGTAGGTGGACACACAGTACGTTCCACACTCTGCCCTTTCATGATTATACTCCATGTGTATTCATGTTTGCACTTTGCAAATGCTAAGTGTGTGAGCATGCCCAGTATGCCATTCATGGACACACAGTACATTCGGCACCGACGTCTGATACTAGGCATGTAGCCATGGCCATTGACATCCTGCATAGCCATGGTGGCCATCCAGGCAAATTATATATAGTTGCTATGCCACAATGGATGCCTACATCAAACACACTAGTTGCTCTCTCAAAGGGTGTACTGTCTGTGGTGCAGCCCGTATCCATTTCGTGATGTAGTGCTCCGTAGATAGTTAGTATTCCCGAGTGCAGCACTGCCGTGTTACTGTACGTCCACCTTGGGATAGTAACATGCTGTGTGACTGCTCACTCTGTATTCATTCCCTATCGGCATCCTTGCCTTTGTGGATGATATCACCCACCTAGGAGTATGCCTCTGACAGTGTGTGCTCAGTAATCTCGGTAGCGCATTCTGTAAATGCATCATGTTGTAGTGTGTTCATGTAGTTAGGTGTAGGTTCAACTCCCGGCCCTTCCCAGTGTGTGTGTGTTTCCAGCAGCATCTGGAGACAGTAATGCTTTTAGATGCTTCACAACACATACATTTGCTATCAGCGTCTATTCCTTTGCGGATGATGTCACCCACCTAGAAGTATGCCTCTGACAGTGCTGTGCTCAGTAATCTTGGTAGCGCATTCTGTAAATGCATCATGCTGTAGTGTGTTCATGTAGGTAGGTGTAGGTTCAACTCCCGGCCCTTCCAAGTGCGTGTGTGTGTGTGTTTCCAGCTGCCTCTGGAGACAGTGATGCTCTTAGACGCCTCACAACACATACATTTGCTATCAGCATCTATTCCTTTGCGGATGATGTCACCCACCTAGAAGTATGCCTCTGACAGTGCGGTGCTCAGTAATTTCGGTAGCACATTCTATAAGTGCATCATGCTGTAGTGTGTTCATGTAGGTAGATGTAGGTTCAACTCCCGGCCCTTCCAAATGCGTGTGTGTGTGTTTCCAGCTGCCGCTGGAGACAGTGATGCTTTTAGATGCCTCACAACACATACATTTGCTATCAGTGTCTATTCCTTTGCGGATGATGTCACCCACCTAGAAGTATGCCTCTGACAGTACTGTGTTCAGTAATCTCGATAGCGCATTCTGTAAATGCATTATGCTGTAGTGTGTATCATGTAGATAGGTGTAGGTTCAACTCCCGACCCTTCCAAGTGCGTGTGTGTTTCCAGCTGCCTCTGGAGACAGTGATGCTTTCAGACGCCTCACAACACATACATTTGCTATCAGCGTCTATTCCTTTGCGGATGATGTCACCCACCTAGAAGTATGCCTCTGACAGTGCTGTGCTCAGTAATCTCGGCAGCGCATTTTGTAAATGCATCATGCTGTAGTGTGTTCATGTAGGTAGGTGTAGGTTCAACTCCCGGCCCTTCCAAGTGTGTGTGTGTGTGTGTGTTTCCAGCTGCCTCTGGAGACAGTGATGCTTTTAGACGCCTCACAACACATACATTTGCTATCAGCGTCTATTCCTTTGTGGATGATGTCACCCACCTAGAAGTATGCCTCTGACAGTGCTGTGCTCAGTAATCTCAGTAGCGCATTCTGTAAATGCATCATGCTGTAGTGTGTTCATGTAGGTAGGTGTAGGTTCAACTCCTGGCCCTTCCAAGTGTGTGCGTGTGTGTGTGTTTCCAGCTGCTTCTGGAGACAATGATGCTTTTAGATGCCTCACAACACATACATTTGCTATCAGCGTCTATTCCTTTGCGGATGATGTCACCCACCTAGAAGTATGCCTCTGACAGTGCTGTGTTGAGTAATCTCGGCAGCGCATTCTGTAAATGCATCATGCTGTAGTGTGTTCATGTAGGGAGGTGTAGGTTCAACTCCCAGCCCTTCCAAGTGCATGTGGGTGTGTTTGTGTGTGTGTTTCCAGCTGCCTCTGGAGACAGTAATGCTTTTAGACGCTTCACAACACATACATTTGCTATCAGCGTCTATTCCTTTGCGGATGATGTCACCCACCTAGACGTATGCCTCTGACAGTGCTGTGTTCGTGATCTGAGTAGCGCATTCTGTAATTGTGTCATACCGTCGTGCGATAGGGTAGGTAGGTATAAGGTCAATTCCCATGCCTGCCAGATGTGTGTGTGTGTGTGTCTATGCTCCCAGCCGCATGGGTTCATAGGTTATGGTTTTAGACGCTTCGCAACACACATATATCCTGCTGACATCTCTGTGTTTGCGGATGTTGAGACGCACCTAGTGGACTGCCTGTGTGTCTGCTGTGGTTAGCAACCTCCGTAGCGTGTTCTCTACGTGTGCCATGCTGTGGTGTGATAGGGTAGTGATGTGTAGGTTCCACTACCGGCCTTGCCACATGTGTCTGTCTGTATCTCTCTCGATGTATATATATATATATATATATATATATATATATATATATATATATATATACATATTTTATGCCCATAGCGCTGCTCTTGCATGGACAGCTGTCTGTCCCATGTATCGCATATTTGCACAGCTTACACATAGCAATGTGGTACGATGCAAATCCGAACATTGTCCATGCAACGTCTGTGTTCCGGGAGGTGTTACACGCCCTTACAGACATCCACTGTATATCTTGGCAGACAGCTATCCTTGCTGTACTGTCACTGTACTCGTACACGCCATAGGCTTTGTGTATCATTGCCTGTTTATGATGTGTGTATGTCTATCTGAGCTGTGTGCATGGTCGTGTGTATGTCCCACTATACTCATCTGTGCAGGTGTCGCCAATATAGGTAATTCATGTAGACCGCTGTTTAATTTGCATTTCAGCACATACCTGCGGACAGTACTGCACTTCCTACTGCAGCACATTTCATCATCTTGCAGTGGATAATAATGTTTCCACACACATGTATCTGTTGCTGTTCATAACACTCCACCTCAAGGAGCATATATCTGGACAAGGCCTTATGTGATAGTGGGACACTCAGGGCCAGTAATGACATGTTGCTCTTAGAAACATTGCTAGTGAGCACAGTGATATGTTATGCATGAGTATGGCATTTCTGTCTGATTTGGTGTCTTCATCACATGTTTGTCGTTGTTTCCTGTCGTCAGTTATCATGAGGGTGCCGGACTGTTACTGTTACGTGGAACACAGCAAACATATGAGGCATACCTCTACACAGTCTGCGTACATCTGTACAGTTGCAGAGTATGTGTCTGATACAACATACCTACTGTCTGACTACAATACACACACAGTGTATGGCGGCATGACAGCCCACATGACATTACTTTGTATTTGCATGACACACCCACACAGACAGTTGTATTCCTCACACAGGTCTACATCTGCTTATCCACACTAATTGTTCTTTCATGTACCATATGTGTGCGTTGTATTTGCGCTTTCCGTCAGTGGCGGGGCTCACGTACGACTATGGGGGTCTGGTAATTGTTATGTTGACACTTCCTGACACCCTGGGGGACACTTTACCTTTGTGTCTAATTACCTTCCACATTGACCTTCGCAGGGCATACGTTGTCATTCACATTTTCAGGGGTATGACTTATACATGTTTGCCCATTTGTCCTGCTGTCTTTCTTCTCACCTGTCCACCTAATATCACCAGTTCAGTACATGTAGTTTGGACAGGTTAGCTCCTTCATACCCTTGACCTGTTGTCATTATGTGTACACACCCTGACGTTTGGCCTTTGCCCTTGTTACATTTCACATAGTGATGTGCCTTTCTAGCTGATTGCTGTCTAGACATTACGGACTGTGCGGTAGGTGATAGTGACCGCTATTTCCATTGCATGATTAGTGACACTCATAACATCCGTATTCATTGCTATGCCAGTATTCGCACAATGGTCTGACTTTGTATGGGGTATTTATAATATAGTCCCTATCTGTATTTCCTGTACTATGCCTTACTGCAGCTGTGTTATTCTGACAGTTTTCCAGTTATGGGTACCATCTTGGTCGTACGCATGTCCATCCATGGGAATCACCTACAGGACACTGATATAGGGCTGTACATATTTCCAACTTGCTTTCCGCATTATCCAGTGGATGCTTTGCACCATTATTGAGAATAAAGGCATGTGCTATACCCACATCCCTCCCACGGGGCGGGCCTACGAAATCTCTGCCAAACAACACCTAGGCCCATTTCTGCATACCCAGGTTCCCATGCCTGCAACCCTCTACGGTACACATTAAACATGGTTAATGTGTGCGGTACTGCGATGTGGACGCACTTATATGCACTCCCCACTCTAGGGATATCTGTTCATACGTCCTGCATTTCATGGACACATGTGTCATCACCCTTGCACCTGATTTTAGTGCATATACAGCTGATTCGTATTTGTGGCTGTCACTTCCTTTGCGTCAATCGTTGCAGGTACTGCGAATGGATAACTTTTTGGAGTCCTACAATGGACACCAATATGCATGTTTAAAGTGTAGAACTTGCTGGACTGTCACTTTCTGGCCAATGATTTTGACTGCTGCTGTATATTCCCCATTCATGGATGTCTGTTTGACTGCCCATATTAGCTATTACTTGGCATATTTATATCCATGTGTCATATATACGTGACATAGGTCTGTTGTGTGTACATATATACATGTAAACTCCCCGTTTCATACCTTGCTTTGTTAATTTCTGTGGATTACCTGTGTACACAAATCTATAACCATACCATACCTTTCCACTGTACAGATACTGGCAGAGTGTACGGAAGGTTGACCCTTTATCTTAGGTGTGTTTTACATTGACCTGTGTCTATCTGGCAATTTGCTGGCATTTCATTTGAGACTTATGGTGGCACCTTCTGACAAGTAGTTCAGGTTACGAATGCATACCCTTCGTCAATCCCTGCTACTAACACACCCGTTATTCTATCCACTTTCTATGTTTGTTTTAGCACATATCTTGTGTTTCTCACTATTTGTACCAGTACTTTGCATGGCATTGTCCGGTTCCATACTTTCAGAGGCTGACAGTTTTGAGACATGTTTAACTAACGTGGGGGAAACAGCATTAATTTACTCTGCTGTGAGCGGATCACACACGCACAGGCGCACTTGCATTTCCTTAATGTGGGTTACGCGCAGGCGCACATGCATATCCGTATTCTGGGTTACATATGTTTACTGAGTCTTTGTGCTTACGTGGCCTGTATTAGTTGTGACAGTACCAGTAACATATCTCTGATCCGGTTAACGGACGTATGCGAAACACACTTTCACCTTTACATATGTAACTGTCTTTGTGGCACAGACACATTGATTACACATTCACATTTATATGTTCTATACTCGTAGTTCAAACGGGACTGCATTCACGTTGGCCGGTTGCTGTGACCACTGCACGTTTGGTGTTCTGTCTCATTTATATGCATACCCATGGTACATAGCTACATTAACATATCCCCCCCCCGCACTCACTTACGTCACAGGCATCCATTCTCCTGCTGGGAAAAGTGTGGTACTACATGTTACACATTCCCTATTCCCTAATGCTCTTGACCCAGGATGCATATGGCGTAACCGCAGGGATATTCAGAACACAAAGGCTTATAGTCCCAACGCATACAGGTCTTTAATTGTCAGGGTGTTCCTGTGGTGCTCTGGGATTGGTCTTGTCCGCCTAGTGTACAGCACTGCCCTGACCGTGTACGAATGTCAGATGAGGCACATGGGCATGGTTTGTCCATGTTTATTATACCATGACCCCCCCATTATTCCAAACCATGCACGCTGATTGGCCAGCGTGCCCGTTGTAAATCGAGTTATACTAATGGAAAACGTTCTGGTCGCCCGGACTTTTTTCCATTAGTATAACTCGGTATTTAAAACCTGTCTCGCTATGTTAGATGGGTTTAACATAGCGAGACAGCTTTAAATAAGCAACGGAGATGTCCGTTGCTTACTTTAAAGCTGTCTTGCTATGCTAAACACATTTAACATAGCGAGACAGGTTTTAAAAGAAAGCAACGGGGAAATCAAGCTCTCCATTGCTTTTTTTGTAGTGTTTTGCTATGTTAAATGGGTTTAACATAGCAAGACAGTTTTAAAATTAGCAACGGACATCTCCGTTGCTTATTTTAAAGCTGTCTCACTATGTTAAACCCATGTAACATAGCAAAACACTACAACTAAGCAATGGAGATCTTGCTTTCTCCGTTGCTTTTGCCCACAGCTCTGATGTACTGCGCAGGCGCGCAGTACATCAGCACTGCCGCAGATGCCAGACATCTGTGGAAGGGCAGCAGACAGGCATTATACTATGCCATTATGTAAGGAAATTAATAGTTTATTTTCTTACATGATGTCATGGTATAATAGCAATAACCCACTTCTGGGTGTAGGTAATGCTGTATTTACCCACGGTTGGCTTTGTTTGGTCCCTCGGGCTTCGCCCTCAGGACCACACCATGCCAACCGTGGGTATATCCAGCATTACCCACACCCAGACGTGGGTTATTGCTATAATATTCAATCTGTGTTTTCAGACACGGTGTTTGGACAACCGACAATAGCCTATGCTATACAATGATGTGGGTGGTGCTGGTTATCATACATATTCCATGTTGTGTGTTGTTCCCATTCACAATTGTCTATTCCCTGTAGTCATTCATACGTGGATATTTATGTAGCACATGACTGAACTATGTATTACCTGCAGGTATGCTGTGTTACAGTGAACATATGTGACGGTTGGTTACAGTGTATATGTGTACATACCTCTGTGATACTGGGGACTACCACACATCATTCGGTGGCCTGTAGAAGGTTGTGAGGGCACTAATTACATGTGTCCCTATTTGTGCACACATTGTGTTAGTCTTTGTCCAGCCTTTGTTGCTGTCATGGGTTGGACGGTGATGTTGGTGTGTCATTGGGTTGTATTTATACTGCCGATACTTCAGTGGGGGGTAGGGTTAGCACTTGTTCCTCTTTGCGGGGGAGGCCCCATTATGGACATTTGTGTCCTGCGTCAACACTTGACACGTGCCATATGTCCTGTGATATTAACACAGTAGTGTATTTCTTACCTTCATTACTACTTGCATGTTACAGGCATTTTGTATCTGGTACACATATTGGATAGCTTAAGCTATTCACATGCTATGCAATAACCTTTCATTCTGGCATATACGTGTTATTCTATCCTTTGCATTGGCCGTGGGTGTTTTACCGTGCAAATCCACACATATCTACGAGTGATGTCCCACCTTGACAATCTGTACATGTGGCAACCCTGCTGGGGTGACCTGCTTGGTGGACAGCTGTTCCACCCTGTGTATTATTTTTTGCATGTCTGCATAGCTACTCATCAGTACCGTGGCTACACATACTGCTTTGTCCAGATGTCTACAGTTATGGACACCGTGGCGTGTGAACACCTATGGGGTTTCGACAGGTCTGTAACCACACGCGGGATGTACACATTCTGCCGACACATTCACATGCAGCCATTTGGATTTCAGTACCTGGGATGGGATGTTGACATATGTGGGGTACATATTTGCAGGCCTGTCACTGCCTAGGACAATACTTCCTACTACATATGGGGTATACCCACTCTGTGTAGGTGTGCAGCTGCGCAAGGCTGCTAGCTGGATTAGGTGGACATTCGGACATGGGTGCGGGTTACGTGCTATAAAGGGGTTGTTGTGTATTACATTTGCACGCATGGGTTCTGCTTCTGGATATTCCGATTCGGCATATGCCATCCTATGTGTATGTGACGGTTACGTTGCTGTGTACAGCACATTTTACTATACATATGTTTGTGTGTGTTTGGGATGTCTAGTTTCTTTATGGTTGTTATATGGCCACGACTGCCCAGCTGTGTACTATCACTACCACTGTGGGACTGCTGGTGACCATGCCCATGGGGCTAGTCATGTGTATTTGTGGTGCACTGACATGATGCAGTACACCTCCACTGGGTATGACTGCTGACAGTGCAATACGTAACGGACACAGTATTCTAAGTATCATTTGTTCCATGAATGGGAACATTTTGTATTTCATGCATTTATGTTTGGTTCTCCATTTTGTGTGGACGGGTACTATGTAGCATACTTTGCATACGTTTCATTATCCACGGACACTGGTAGGTGCAGTTACTATTGCAGGCGGCCTGTAAGAGTCAGCACTTTAGGTTGCTCATCGCCTGCCGACTTGGCCACGCCTCCGAGCGCAACCTAGTTAGGCTCCCTGGACTCGCGCACGTGCCCTATGCACGTGGTTGTGGTTGCAGCGCACACTCATTACTATGCATGTGGCGCTGCTACGCCATTTATACGCTGCACGGCCGGTGCAAGCCTTACACCGGCCTTGCACCGAGCTTCATGAATCCGGGGGTCTGTCTTTTTTATTTAACTGTACATGTGACTCAACATGTTCATGATATTAATATTCCACTGCAATGCCAGTGATGCAGTGTTCAAATCCTGAGAAGGTGTGCTTTACCTCAAGTTATGGTAATGTACACTAATTTTAATACTGGAAACCTCCAAACCTCTCAAAACCTTTCAGCTTATTTTATCCATGTCATCTTCATATGCTGCTTTATGTTTAGCATTGTATATCTGTGCCAATCATCAATGCCTGTTAGGGAATCATAGTTCCCATCTTATTTGCAAAAACTGAAAAAAGAACTATATATATGGATCTACTTTCATTCTCTGAAAACACATTTCACTGAATTTCAATTCACCTACACCAAATCACTGAAAGCTCAAATCACTGAAAACTCATTTCAGTGAATCACATTTCACTGAATGCAGAGTACTGTAAGGCAAGTAAAATGTATATGCCCTTTTCTCTACTGTAGTGTGATCCTGGAGTTAGTACATATAGTTAGGGTGGGTGTGGCGATGTAGCCCCCCACCTAGTTTGCTTTTATATTTATGAGTCTCATTTCACTGAAAGATAACAATAAACTAGGTGGGGGACACACGTTTGAGTACATATTGTCTTCTGGAGAGAGTTAGTCATTAGTGTTGCAACTATACATGTCTAATATTTAAAATGTATTGTTTTGAAGTTTTTGGTAAAATACAATATAAAACAAGGTGGGCGACTGTGCCATCCACACCCCCCTAACTATACATACTAACTCCAGGATAGCACTACAGTGGAGAAAAGGGCATATACCTTTCATTTGCCTTACAGTACTCTACACAGTGCCATATATACTAAGTTGAGTTCAGTGAAATGAGATTCAGTGAAATGAGTTTACAGTCATTTGTGTTTTCAGCGATGTGGTCTGGGTGAAATGAAATTCAGTGAAATGAGATTCAATGAAACAAAGTAGACCTATCTGAAATTCTCCAGGTGCAACTAACACTAGGTAAGACTGCAATCCAAATTGTAGCTTGCTACAGATCCCCCACCATGCCCCAAGATTCTCACTACACCTTTCTAAACATACTGGAAAATATTAAGATGCAACCAAACACCCTAATACTGGGTGATTTCAAATATCCTGCCATTAACTGGGAAAACTACTCCGGTACCAACAGCTTTTCCCAACAGTTTTTGGAATTCATAAATTCCAATGCCCTGGATCAACTAATCCATTGTCCCACTAGGGGCTCCAATATCCTAGACCTGGTCATTACCAACATGGGAGATAGATGCTTCACACCAGTGGTCACCCCCTCATTGGTCAGTTCTGACCATAAGCTAATCACCCTTGACATCCACATCCTACCCCCACCCCTCCAGTAAGGAAAACTCCGTCATAAACTTCTCCAAAGCCAACTTCATGCTACTCAAGTCATAAGAGACAAACTTCATGACACCCATGCACATGAGAGCTGAAATATCGACTGCTGAATCCTACACTAAGGCACTGTATGAGCACATCCACTCGTGCATGAATTGTGCCATCCCAAATAGAACCAAGACCCTCTCCTTCAAAAAAAGGAAGTCAATCTGGTGGTCCCCTGCCATAAACAAACTTTACAACAAAAGGAAGAAACTGTTGCAGAAAAGAGGAAAATCACAGGATGCAAAAAACTCTCTTACCAGCCTCAGTAAGAAGCTGAGATCCCTCATAAAATCCTCCAAAGCTAGTCATGAAAATAAAATTGCCAAAGATTCCAAAGACAACCACAAGGCATTCTATAGTTATGTCAAGAATCTAAATGGCAATGCTCAGATCTACTCTGAGCTACAACAGAATGGCATTAAATATACTGATCCCAAGGATATTGCCAATATCCTGGCAGATCGATTTAGTGCCAACTTCACCCCACCTCTCACCCCCTAAATGGCCCATCTCAATACCAAAAGATTGCCAAATTCTGGTAATCACGGCCACACAGGTAGAAACCACACTCTCCAAAGCTAAGAATACAGCATCCATGGGACCAGATGACATCCCGGGCTGAACTACAAAATGAACTGGCACCTCACCTACATGAGTTTAATCATAGCCTCACCTCAGACTTTGTGCCCACTGAGTGGTGCACAACTACAGTTATCCCACTCCACAAGGGGGGATCCACCTTGGATCCCGGGAGCTACCGTCCCATCAGTCTGACAAACCTGATCTGCAAGGGCATGGAACTCATTATCATGGAACCTATAAACAAAGACATTGGCAACCTTCAAACACTGGACCCCACCCAGTTTGGGTTTGTGAAGGGCTGATCTTGTCTCCTGAACCTGATTGACTTCTTCAAATCAGTCTCCAGAGCTGTGGACGAGGGTAAGGTGGTCCACACAGCCTATCTGGACCTCGCCAAAGTCTTCAACACCATCCCCCACTCTGGAATCATAGATAAACTTACTAAGCTGGGCATAAATCCCTATGTCACTCGATGGGTTGCTAACTGGCTTACTGACTGAATCCAGACTGTAAAAGTAGCCAACTCCAAATCCAGCTCCAGACAAGTGACAAGTGGAGTACCTCAGGGTTCAGTCCTGGGACCGCTCTTGTTTGGCATCTACTTCTCTGAAGTACAGGACAACACTAAGGGACTCTGGCTAACAAAGTTCGCAGATGGCTGCAAACTGAGAGCCATTACTGAATCCCCAAATGATGTGGATATTCTACAAAAGGGCCTTACAGAAACAGATGCTTGTTGCCAGAGCCATGGGTACCAAGAAATGTATAGTTATCCTCTTTGGGAAAAAACATGTACCCATGAATTAACACATAGGTGGCAGTACACTAAACACCGAAAGTGTGATGAGAGACTTAGGGACACAGGTGGACAGTGGTCTCACCTTCGATAACCACATCGCCACAACAGTCAGGAAATCCTTTTATGTGGCACACCTCATCACTAAGGGATTTTCATCCTAAAAAAGGAGGTCATTGTCCCACTGTACTCATCCCTCATTAGACCCATTATAGAGTACAGCACCCTGTTTGGTATGTATGTACCTCACAAGACATCTGCAACAGCTGGAAAGGCTGCAGAAATACCTCACTAAAAAAATCACAGGCCTAAAGCAGATGCCCTTTGCTGACCGTCTAAAAAAACTCCAGCTATACTCTGTGGCATATCGTCTACTCAGAGGCAATCTCTGCTTAACATACAAGGCCATCTCAAACCCTGAGCTGTTGGACATACTCCACTTAATGAAATCCCAATCCCTCAGAGCCACACGCTCCAAGGATCTAAACCTTGTCATCACAATGAACAAAACATGCTGGAAGGATAGCTTCCTGACCTAGAGACTCCCCATACTCTGGAATAGACTTCCCATACATGTCAAGCAGAGCGCCTCCTTAGCCCTCTTCAAAAGGAACCTTGACGATTGGATGGGAGATAGGAAATTTACCCTGGGGATCACATCAGTTGCCCTGCTAGACAGGGGTCCAGGGAAGTAAATATTGTGGGAAGAAATATCCAGGGAATTGTTATGGCTAGGCTTGTATAGGCCATAGGGCCGATAGCCTAGTACCAACCTACGAACCTATGATATATGGTATACCTTCATTTACCTGAAAGGCAGCTGTACGATCGCACTATTGTGCGACTTGACATATCGAAAAATCAATATGTCCAGAAAACAAAATATCAAAAATGCTAATCTGGAAAACCAGATTCAACCATTTTTGAACTCCAAACATCTGCAAACACCATTATGCAGGGGGGCTGCACCCACTGCACCCCCCATGCGGGGACTGTGCCCCCCACACACACCCTACTTTAATATACAAACTCCAAGATCACATTATAGTGAAGGAAAGGGTTCCTTTCCCAATCTTTTGTTACTTAACTTTACCATGGTTTATCAGTTTTGTTTGTTAGAATGTTTTAAGTTAAGACCTGAAGCTTATAGGAAAAAGTTTTGTTAGCATAGACGCAAGGCAGATGAAAGTGTGTGTCAACATGTTGCTGAACTAAGCACTTATTTTCATAGGTGGGTGAGTGGATGTCAGGTCACCACTTTTGAAGGCATGCAGTCCTTTTAGTAAGGGAACTAGTCCTTAGCACTTTGCCTGAAGACATGAGAATCTGGTTAGCTGATAGACAATGCACTATTGCAGATGAGTTGGGGAATAAGGGAGACCTATGCCTAACAAGCAAGGCATCACTGTATAGGAAAGGGACAGCGAGTGCTGCTCAGGGGTCTTAAGGAACCCTAACCATTGTGAGGCCTGCAATGGTTAAAGAGGAGCACTACTTGCCTGGGCAGTCTACCCCAGTCAGAGTTTAGGAGGGAACCCATTCCAAATACCTTTGGCTAGGGTTCACCTTGACTGGGAGGGTGGAAAAGGAAGTAAGCAAGTAGGTGTGTTTGAGGATATCCCTGCAGATGTCCTGATAGGGAATTATTTTGATAATGCAGTACCCTGTGTGCATGCAGTTACATGCAGTCAGGCTTGGAGACAAGCATATGGGTCTGGAAGCCTGGGGGGACCAAGACAGATCACACACTTGCAGCCAAGACTAGTGAGGTGGTTACTTTAGCGAGGGAGCTACCCTGTAGCAGTGAGACTGAAGGTGAGCCACAGCTGGTTGTGGGTACTGATGTTCCCCTGGACAGAGTGACTGCAAGGGCAGAGATAAGTAGTAGTAGTACCCAGGCTGACAGTGAGACACCGCTGTCAAAGAATGCCAGACTTGCTGTGGAAGGGGAGCTGGGAAGGGTTACAAAGGGAGAGTTGAGACAGGCTCAGCTCTCAGACCCACCATTACAAGGCCTGAGAGAGGTAGCTAGTGAGACACCTGATTCTCAAGGGAAAGGGGAATCTATATACTAGGACAAAGGGTTACTGTATAGAGAGTGGACCCCTGCGGGAGGGCTAGAGGGTGAGAGAATAAAGCAGTTGGTAGTGTCCAGAGCCTACCTTCTGGCACTTCTATCCATAGTACATGATATTTCCTTTGCAGGTCATATGGGCATAAAGTGTACAATGAAATGGATTATGCAGAACTTCTATTAGACTGGGATTTCCAGAGATGTAACAGGGTACTGCAGGACCTGTGAGCACTGACAAAAAGTAGGAAAGGTAGGAGACAAGATGAAAGTTCTTTTGATGCCTTTGTCTGTGATTAAGGAGCCATTTCAGAGGGTAGCTATGGATATTGTGGGGCCTCTGAGTACCCCAAGTTTCACAGGGAAAAAGTATATCCTAGTGATGGTAGAGTATGCTACCAGATATCCTGAGGCAGTGGCTCTGTCCTCCATTGTGGCAGAAAAGGTGGTAAATGCTTTGTTAGAGATTTTCAGCAGGGTAGGTTTCCCAAAATAAATACTAACTGACAAAGGTGCCAATTTCATGTCAGTATTGCTGGCTTGTCTGTGAAAGTACTGTGGGGAGAAGCACCTAAAGACCACCCCCTACCATCCCCAGGCTAATGGTCTTGTTGGGAGGTTAAACTCTGCACTCAAGTCCATGCTATGCATAATTGCAGACCAGTTTAAGAGGAACTGGGGCAAATATTTGCCCCAATTATTTTTTTACCCTTTGAGTTGCTGTATGGGGATAGGGTGAAGGGACCTCTAGATTTGATTTGAGATAAGTGGGAAGGTGAGTGTGAATCCCACAAGGAGTCTATTATGGCATATGTCCTAAACCTCAGGGCAAGGTTCAGGTAGATCATGGGCTTGGCCCAGGAGAACCTGGCAGAAGCCCAACAGCAAAAAATGGTCTGGTATGACAGGAATGCTCAAGCTACAGAGTATGCTGTAGAGCAGCAGGTAATGGTTCTCATTCCTGTCAGACACAACAAGCTGCAGGCAGCTTGGGAGGGACCCTACAAAGTGGTAAGGAAGGTCGGTGATGTTAACTACATGGTAAAACTGCTAGGCAGGAGGCAGGGGCACAGATTGTACCATGTTAACATGATAAAACCTTACCATGATACGGAGGCCCTTGTGCTGAGTATTTGCAGTGGATGGCAGGAGGAGTCTGAGGGGGATCTGGTGGCTGATCTCCTCAGTGAAACTTGGACTGTCACATCAGTGGAAGGTGTAGCAATGTCCCAGCAGCTATCCCCTACCAAGGTTTGAGACATCCAAGCAGTGTTATAGGAGTTTGGGGACATGTTCACTGGGAAACCAGGGTGCACCCACCTGGTGCAGCACCATGTGGATACAGAACCCCAGAGGCCTATTAAGCAGGCCCCTTACAGGGTGCCCGAGAGAGTCAAATAGACTTTGAGGGATGAGATACAGGAAATGTTGGAATTAGGGGTAATTCAGGAGTTTGGCAGTCCCTGGGCCTCCCCAGTGGTGCTAGTACCAAAGGAGGATGGCAGCACCAGGTTCTATGTGGACTGCAGGAAATAGTCACACAGAGTCAGATGCTTACCCCTAGCTGTGTGGTGCTAGGTATCTTACCACTATTGATCTTACCAATGGTTACTGGCAGATGTCCTTGACTCCCAGTGTTAGAGAGAGGTCAACCTTTGTGACTCCTTTTGGGTTGTATGAGTTTGCAAAGATGCCCTTTGGGATGAAAAATGCCCCAGCAACTTTCCAGAGGCTGGTAGATCGTATCCTAGAAAGAGCAAGAGATTTTGCCCTTGCTTACCTAGATGATATTGCCATCTGGAGCCATTCTTGGCAAGAGCACCTTCAGCATATGAGGGAGGTGCTAGGCAGACTACAGATGGCAAGGTTGACCATTAAGACCAGCAAATGTCAGGTGGGTATGGCAGAGGTCTCCAAACTGGGACATAGAGTGGGGAGTGGTAAGATCAGGCCAGAACTTACCGAAGTGGAAGCCATTCAGGCATGGCCTGCCCCTGTTACCAAAAAGCAGGTGAGGACATTCTTAGGGACAGCAGGGTACTACAGAAAGTTCATCCCCAGTTATAGTACCATAGCTGCTTCCCTAACAGACCTGACAAAGAAAATCAGGCCAGATAAGGTAGTGTAGACCCCAGCATGTGAGTAGGCATTCCAAAAGCTTAAAGGAGCTTTGGGAGGACTTCCTGTGTTAGCCAGTCCAGATTACAGCAAAGAATTTGTTGTGCAGGTGGATGCTTCAAACCATGGGGTGGGGGCTGCACTTAGCCAGGTTTCCTCAGAGGGAGAAGAGCACCCAATGGTATATCTATGCAGTTGTAGAAAAGGAGTGCCTAGCCATAGTGTGGGCACTGCAGAAACTTCAGCCTTATCTGTATGGAAGGAAATTCACTGTAGTTACAGACCACAATCCCTTAACATGGCTACATCAAGCCAGCCAGCAAAATACCAAGTGGAGCCTAGGGTT
This sequence comes from Protopterus annectens, assembly GCF_019279795.1. Taxonomy (NCBI): domain Eukaryota; kingdom Metazoa; phylum Chordata; order Ceratodontiformes; family Protopteridae; genus Protopterus; species Protopterus annectens. The sequence continues at coordinate 536,742,078 of NC_056745.1, read as the reverse complement.
ACAAGCATGTGATATGACAGTGCAGCACCACAGTGGGGTTAGCAATGCCAATGCAAATGGAATGTCAAGACAAGGAATTGAGTAAGGTATTCCCAGATAGGCTCAACCCTCTCAAGCAACGTTTCCCAAGGGTCACTTGAAAAACTAGCTTGAGTTTTCAGGGGGGGATTGTGACATTGCCAGCCCAGCTATCTGTAATTTTGTAAATAATTCTATGTCATTTGATAATATTGATATGATTTATACAGAACTGTATGTTATGCACTGAGCTTCAAGACTGTAACTACAGCATACCCTGTTGGAACATAGAAGATTAACTTATAAAACTTCAAGAAAATAAGTTGAAATTAAGTGTTTTATGATGTGCTATAAAACTTAGTTTCAATGCAGCAAGAAGGCACAATGTCTAGTGCTAGAGGTTTTTCTATAGTCTTGAAACAGAAATAATTACTAGGTTTCAAATGTAAAAGGGTTTTATTGTTTTATGACTTCCAAGTTCTGCAAACATCTAAGAGATATGTATTTTTAACACAAAGATGTTACTTACTGTTAGCCTGTGAACTAAAGGCAGGTGACAAAGAGTGATGTCATCCAAGCTGACCCAGCAGTAATGTTTGATAGTAATTTAAGAACTCTCTCAGAGACAGTGTGCACTTTCTGTTTTGTCTTGGACCTAGTAACAGCATTCACTCATCTGCATTTGCCTTGCTCTGTAAATAAGTTATTTAGGGCATAATATCTTTTAGATATAGATAGGAATATAGTAAAGCTTAGTTTGGATGTTTTCTGTATTTATTTGAGACTGTCCCACAATGTTTTAAAATATTTCCTGTGATTCTGAACTCTGTAGTTACTGTGTTGATTGAGTATTCTCTTGCTATTTTATTTATTATTAAATATATTTAAATGTATCTTTGTGGCTGATATTTCTGAGACATATTTAAGCTCTTATAGTACTTGTATATGTATTTTGTGCAGGCCACTCCTAAATAGTCTTGCTCTTGGTCACACTTACCATTTGTAACATTACCCTTTGGGAAGGGTGTTAAAGTAGCTGATCAGGGGTTCTGGTAGCAGTGATAACTACCTTATAGTCTGGGCAGAAGGGGGCATAGGTAGTAAACCTGTGGTATAGTAAACCTGTGCCATCCTTTCCCAGGTGTGCGTTTGTGTATAAATCATATCTCAAAGTGTATGTGTGTGTGTGTGTGTGTGTGTGTGTGTGTGTGTGTGTCTGTGTCAGTTACTTGGCAGGGACACAAAGCACCGGTTGGACAGAAAGTGTTGGGAGGACTTGGCTTGGAATCCTGGCTAAGGACTCAACTCTATAGCTGTGCCAGTAGGGAGTCTTATTGGGGATCTGGAGAAAGAGGGAAAAAACAGCCCACAAACTGACTGTGACCTCTGTGTGCTCGTAAGGATAATTGTACTTTAGTATGTGTGTACTTGTCATTGTGTACGTCCCTCACTGTTGCCAGTGGTGAGGATTGAGGCTCCTTGATTACTGGACCAGTGCAGGGGTGTCACAGTATATATATATATATATATATATGGGCCCCCTTCACTACACCGACATGCCACAAAGCCGACACCCAAAAACACTGAGACCAAAAGACCGAAAACACACAATACCGACAACTCACAAAACCGAACACCATAACACCGACATGGGCAACGTGTGAACGCGACTCGGTAAGTGTGCGATAGTGAGGGATTTAGGGTTAGGGAGTGGACAGGTAAGTGTGCGATAGTGAGGGATTTAGGGTTAGGGTGCAGGAAAGGTGAGTGTGCAGTAGTGTCAGACTTGGGGTTAGGGTGCGGGTAAGGTAAGTGTGTGATAGTGACGGACTGTAGTTTTAGGGGTGGGTTAAGTGAGTTAAGGTTAGAGTGTGGGTAGGATGAGTGTGCGATAGTGATGGACTTTATGTTTAAGGATGGGTTAAGTGAGTTGGGTTAGGGTGCAGGTAGGGTAAGTGGGCGACTGTGATGGACTTTAGGTTTAGGGGTGGGTTAAGTGAGTTAGGGTTAGGGTGTGGGTAGGGTAAGTGGGCGGTAGTGTCGGGCCTTAGGGTTAGGGTTTGGGATAAGGTTAGTGCATATATAGTTGTGTGTAATGTGTAGTTTACATTTTGTATGTCGGTGTTTTGGGTCTCGGTGTTATGGTGTTCGGTTTTGTGAGTTGTCGGTATTGTGTGTTTTCGGTCTTTTTGGTCTCGGTCTTTTGGGTGTTGGCTTTGTGGCATGTCGGTGTAGTGAAGGGGACCTATATATATATATATATATATATATATATATATATATATATATATATATATATATATATATATATATATATATACACACACAAATATTTCAGGCACGGGCAGTAATGCCCTTCTAGCTTGCCAAATATATCTAAACAATTGACTTGTTCCCATTATAAGTGTCCAGGCTGTTCTTAAAAATATCTAAACTAGTACTTGCTTTAATGTAGTCTGTTCATCAGCTGCTCTGTTAGAGAATCAGTTAGTACACTTCTCATTCCTATAGAATTTTCTACATATGTTTTCTGATGATTCTGTAGTACTTTTTGATAACCCCAAACATTCCCAGAGGTAGTTGTCTCTAAATTTATTTATTTATTTGACATTTGTTAACCGGGTTAGTCTGACTGGGCGAGAAAGCCCTTTTTCAGCTGAGACCTGAAGAGAAAAGCTCCAAACATATAAAATATGTAAAAGTTATAGAAGTGCAAAATACTACTAACAGAGCTATAAGTAATACAGTAGATACCAAAGCAAATTATTGACAAAGGAAATTAAACAGTTTCATTCACACAGAGAAAAGACTACAATTACCAAATTGGCAAATGGTCAACCAGTTACATAATGGAGTGTCAATTCTCTCCATCTGTTAGACTGAGAGAAAATAGGTTATTTATTGCTTTAGACAGTCAGATGTAGATAATGTAACATTTGATAAGCAGAGATAAGGGAGAATGGAAGATGAGGAGAAATAGGTGAGGATGGAGTAGAGCAAATGCCCTATATACCTAAATAAGATCTTCTCTTAGATATCTGTAAGAGACAATGTACATGTTCAGATATTTTAGTCTTTCATAATAACTTAAATTTTCACATCCATGGATGACCTTGGTATATTTCAGCTGTACTCTTTCCAGTTTACTTAAGCTTGTTTACTTATAGGGTTTCCATATTGTTATTCCATACTCAAGTTTGGGTCTAATGTAACTAACAAACAATGAATTCATTATTTTTGATTTCCTAGACTTTATACATCTTTTTCTACAACCTATAGTTCTATAACTATCATTAACCAATTGGTTGATATGATTAGAAAAACACATAGCTGAATCTACCCATATACCAAGGTCCTTAAATGAGCCAAGAGTTTCAATCACTGTGTGCTGCATTCAATTTATGTCTCTCAAATCTCATATGCTTAGTTTTTTTATGTATTTATCAGCATATTATTCTCTTGTGCCCAAATGGTCAATTTCGTCAAGTTATTTTGCAGACTTGCCTTATCTGTAACACATGCAATCCGTTTACCCAATTTCAGGTCGTCTCCATATAGATTGCAGAACACCTCAGATGAAAAAGTTAGGTCTGAAAGATACAATCTAAACAAGTAAGGGCCTAGGACAGAGTCCTGTGGGGCACCTTGACTGTAACCAAGGATTTCACCTGTCCACTTGCTATATGATACTTGCCATTTCCTCTTTGTAAGCCATGCGGCTATCCATCTTATCAAGAATACATCAGTACCTAGTTGTACCGATTTAATGATCAGTGTTTTGTGTATGGCCCTGTCAAATGCTGAAGTTAAATCTATATAAATTACATCATGGCACAATTTTTCATTCATAGCTGTTATTATATTGTTATAGAACGTCATGTTACAGGTGGTACTAGATCTGTTTTCAAAATGCACATGGTTTCAAGTCCCAAGCTATCCAGTTCTGATATAACTTATCCAATATTATCTTCTCAACATGAAAGTAGACACAAGGGTCTATATGATTCTGGGTTTGTTCTACTCCCCTTTCCCTTTAAGACAGGTTTAATAAGCACATGTCTCCAATCTTGAGGAATCTCCTCATATTTATATGACCTAGTGAAAAATAGGTATAATGGGACCATACGTTCTTGCTGAAGTGTTCTCAGGTCTTTGTCACTAATTCCGTCTCCTCTCTGTACTTTGTTTGGATCCAGTTTGTGCAGCTCTTTTTCAGTATAATCTAATTTGACTACAGTATCTGGGGTTACCTGGATGTCACTAGGACAACTTATTACCCCTTTTGTGGAGCCAAACTGTTTTGCATAAGATTTTGTAAATATATCTATAATCTGTGTCTAAGAATAAATTTTAGAATCTGCACACAGTTTATCAATTTGTGTGACTTTACTCCTTCCATGTCTTATGTATGTATGAAAAGGTTTCCTATTATTTTTCATATCTTTATATAAAGTCCCTTCAGAGTTTTCTTGATCTTGTCTCACACTGTGCTAAATCTGTTTGTCCAGCTTATTTATTTTGGTTTTCAAAATTGTAGTTCAACCACTCTTCTATTTCTTATATTTTTTTGTCTCTCACTTTAATCAGATATCTTGTTCTTATTGAAATATATCCCCCGATATTGTATTCCTAGATCCTAATGTTAAACATTTTTTTGATTTTTTGCACTAACTTTCCACATTCCATCTGGAGTTTTTCCACTGAACACCTCACTCAAGGTAGTTTTACATAGTGTCTGTTTTGCTTCCATATAATCTGTAATTAACCTTCTGTGCATTGGTTTAGATTTCAGTTTGGCAGAATTATCTAGCAACAAATTAACCTTTATAACACCATGATCACTGCAAATCAATGGTAGTAAAACATGACGAAGTAACAGTAATTTCTTTAAGAACACAAACAGTGTCTAGTATGTTCTGTCCCCTGGTAGTTTTTTTTAACAATCTGAAGCAATTGATGTGCCTGAATATATGGTGTGAATAATTTCCTTATTAACATTGTTGAATCAATATTATTCCAGTCAGTTTCTGGTAAATTTAAGTCTCCAACTAATATTATTCTTCCTTCCTGTATTTTTTTTTTTTTTTAGTAGTATGCAAGAACTGTATGAATTCGTCTAGGTCATCTACACTCCAATTGTTATATGTTCTGGGGTTGCTTTATTGTCACAGTTACACAGTCTGTTGGTGTTATTGAACATTTAATAATCTCAGGTCTCATAACTATTTTTAATCCCTTTCATAACACCTCTACCTGATATTTTTTGTTAGAATGTATGTTATTGTAAAAACAATTGTACCCTGACAGAACTGGTTTCCAGTCATTGTTCTTTAACCATGTTTTACGAACAACAACAACATCAATCTTGTGGGAATGTAGCAAATTTTCCAATAAAAAAACTTTATTATTAATGCTCCTAGCATTAACAAACATCAGAGATGCATCGATTGTTGCTATCTGTGAACTGCTAAATTCTTGACCTGGCAAAAATCCTGCCTAGTGTTTGCCAAATACTGCAAAATATCTGCTGCAAAAATTCTCTTCCGTGATCTTGACAAATACACACCATCCTGTCTGAACATGTGTGGCCAAAACTAGGCTTGGATGCTCTACACATTTCCATTTTCTAAAACAGGACATTTTTCCTATTTAGGTATTTACCCCAAAAATATTTTCATTCACAGTGACCTGACTATCCTTCAATAGGTGATTTGTGAAAAATATGTCCTAACACCAGTACAAGCTATACTATCTAAGAAGGCTGTCATTCACTACTAACAGTCAGAGAAACCTTGTGGGTGACATCATTTGTACCAACAGAAACACTGTTATTTGTGATTGGAAGATTGGGCTGGTTTCTGTTTTTCCGCCTCTAATAGACAGTGTTTTAAATCAATTGTACTTATTTGTTCAAACTGTTCAAAGCTGCAGTGAGAGGCCTTCTGCCATTTCCTCTGCTGTGATACTGGAAAAAGATAAGGGCTTATTTTTGACTGTTTTCTGCACTTCTGTTTTACTGTATATCTGTGTAATCTGTGCAACTGTATTTTTAGTCTCTTTGTTTGTCTGTTACAGTGTAGTGAAATCTTTTGTCTAGAGAGGTCTAGCTGTTTTTTTATGGCAGAAAGAATCAGTCTAGTTTGATCTAGCTAAAAGATTTTCAGTAACGCTTTTACTTTTTATTGGATAATCAGGCTGGTTTTTGTTTCTCTGCCTTTAATAGCCAGTGTTTTAAACCAGTTGTACTTATTTTCTCAAGCTGTTCAAAGCTGCAGTGAGAGGCCTTCTGCCATGTGCTCTGCTGTGATATTGGAAAAAGATAAGTGCTTATTTTCAAATGTTTTCTGCACTTCCTTTTACTGTATATCTGTGTAATCTGTGCAACTGTTTTTGTCTCCTTTTTTGTCTGCTAGAGCTGAATATCTGTTACTGTTTGTGACCTTTTGAGCTTGTAGTGAAATCTTTTGTCTAGAGAGGCCCAGCTGTTTTCTTTGTGGAAGAAACAATCAGTCTAGTTTGAACTAGCTAAAAGCATTCCTACTACACTGTTATTTTTGATTGGATAATTGGGATGTTTTTTGTTTCTCTGTCTTTAATAGCCAGTGTTTTAAATCAGTTGTACTTATTTGATCAAGCTGTTCAAAGCTGCAGTGAGAGGCCTTCTGCCATTTGCTCTGCAGTGATATTGGAAAAAGATAAGTGCTTATTTTCAACTGTTTCTGCACTTCTGTTTTACTGTATATCTGTGTATTCTGTGCAACTGTTTTTGTCCTACCCTCCTGCCCAGCTGTTGTGCTGGTCTTAAATATAAAGTTGATACCGGAGACTCTCCCAGTCACATTACATCTGCTTATTCTACTGTTTATAGTGAGAACTTAAAGCTTCTGAACCTTGAATTATCTCATTATCTTCTGTCTCTTCACTTTCAACTAAAAAAAAAAAAAAAAAACTCTTTCTACTTTATTTTGCTGCTTGTGCTTAGGAGTTCAACTGCATTTAGTTTGCCGTATTTATTACTGTTTGTTGGTAGCCTCACTAAATTTATGACAATATTCTACTGAATCGCTGCTTTATTTGTGCTGTCTGTTAATATTGTGATGTGTGGGTTTTCATAGCAATCTACTGATTAACTATATTTCATTGCTATCTACTGAAATTCATTACTGTTTAACTGCATTTTACTGCATTTTGTTGCTGATTATCTGTATTTTTTCATACTGCGAGTTCTATTCTTTTGACTATAAGTTATTAATCTGTGCTTTATTGTGAGTTTTTTCTTACTGAGGTCTTAACCTTAAAATTGAGTAGCATAGTCTAGATACAGGTCTGTGGCATCCAGAGCTTCAGCTGCATGTTTTTTTACCCCTTTTGAGGTATTCCAGCTACAAGTTTTCTCACAGTAGCACTTGTGTTATCATCTAGTAGTACTACTCATAGACCTTCATACCTTTACCCTCTTAGTTCTTTCAGTTTCTGACAAATATGGATGGACAATTTCTTACATTTTTCTCCTGCCAGTCTGGTCAATATGAGCATCCTGAGACAGTGTAGTAACTGCCTCATGTAAATGGACAACCCTCTACTACTACCACCACCTAGAAACACAATTTGTGAGAGATGTAAATACATAAAGTACCTAGTGCCATTGCTCTCTCCCCCACAAACCAGTAAATCTGGCACTGAGAAGGTTGGCAACATGAACACCACACCTCAAACACCAGCCACATCTACACAACACATATGCAAGGCCCTTAACAAAAGCATACCCAAACAAAAAAGACCTCTGAGGCATAAATGCATGCAAACTCCACTGCCCACCACACCACACACCACACATAGTCCACACACATGTGTCTCACAGCAACTAAGGCCCAAATATAAAAACAACATATTATTCATAGGAGACTCCATTTTGAGACACACAGATGTGCCCCTCATCAGGCTGGATAAGGAAAAAGTCACGGTTAGTTGTTTGTCGGGTGCCAGAATCCACCATATCACCAATGCACTCAAGTCTCTCAACAGGTACTGTTATGACTCTGTCATAGTCCATGTTGGAGTGAATCACTTGAGATGTACCTCCCTGGACTATATGAAGAGAGACATGATCGAGCTCGCTGAGTATGTGTCCCATGCAGGTATGTCCCTAGCCTTAATCAGCATTCTACCATCACCCAGAAGGATGCCTCAATACAAACAGAAAATGATTGACTTGAACAACTGGCTTAGTTTTTGGTGTCATTCAAAAGGGATCCAGTACCTGGCAGCCTGTTATGACATGATTGACAAGCCATGATGGTTTGCCAGAAATGGCCTGCATCTGTCTCCCTTGGGCTTCAGGCTCCTGACAAAGGTTCTTGCTCCACCATAGTGCCTTTTTTAGGCAATGTCATGAAGTCAAAACTACCTACATGAAAATTTCATCAAAA
>NC_056745.1:536713716-536733131 GCF_019279795.1 Protopterus annectens | reverse complement strand
ACATTCGAAAGAATGTTCCACACATTAGAAAAAAGCCCCTCTGTCAAAATGTGAAAATTTCAGCCTTGCAAGATTCCCCTTAGAAGCCCCCTCTGTAAAATCTCAAATTTCAACATGTTCCTTGAATGCAGCAGCATAACAAAGAATACATGTAGATATGTTACTGAATCGTCTATAAATACGCTGAATACTAATTTTTAGCTCTAAACAATTATAAGAATTCCACAGATAGAACCAGAGATCACAGGAAAAATTATATTAAACATAAAAAAAAATCGTAGTCATCCTTCAAATGCTTGATTTTGATTTAAATACAAGTCCGACAGATCTTATAAACTATTTTCTTATAAACATTCAAACGCTCAAGTCAACTGAATTAGGCTGTAAGCGCTAGCAACTCTGCCTCGTTACCAGGATCAGCTATGCAGGCATGTATATTTGCGTTCCTTTAACTGACAGTGATTTCCTGGCCAGTCCTAGAAGCAACCCTTATTTTGAGCCAACTCAAACTTCGAGCCATTGACTCACCAATAGAGTAAAATACACAACAAATTTAAAAACTCACCTCACTATCCACAAAGACCACACCGCACTAACTGTATTGTCACTTTGCAGAACAGTAGCAAATGGCATTCATTGCGGTTCAATTTCCTTTGCCCGTTCCGTTTAGCTAAAAAAAGAACCCGTACATATTGCATAGAAGCAGTAAGCCATCGCTGCCCTGCTTCTAATAACTAACAAACTCACCATATCACCGGATCCATTGAGGGCAAGAAATAACGATGTTTTTTTTTTTTTGTATTGCCACACACGCTTCTAGTACTAGAAGAAAAGCCGAAATACACCACTATTGCACATATGGCATTTAGGAAGTAAGCCATCTGTGTTCCGCTCCTAGTAACACAAGAAAAACAGAAAGACACAACAGTGACATTGCAACACTGTCTAAGGCAAGAAAGCACGATCGCGTTTCAAGCAGTAAGCCATCGCTGCCCTGCTTCTATTAACTGACCAGACTTGTCCATTAAATGACAAACAACTTAAGTCATAAAGAAATGAGATAACATGAATAAAAATAAAATAATTCACCAGCGAAAGGATGATGCACCTACGCTATGAAGATTGCAAGATGCCACAAGGAGGTAAATGCAGGAAAGCGATAAATCGACGAAGCAGCGACCAGGGAACACAAAGTTAAAGTCGAGTTGAGATTAGGATGCAAAACACCATTGCAACCACTAGATATACAGGATCTCTCCAGCTATCTGATACTGTGGGTGGGATTTAGGATGACGAAATGTAATGGGTGTTGCTTTGTTTGTATTTACAGTGGACCCGAATTTTAAACTCTGGCATTGTCCCTTTAACTACCATTTTCTCAAACAAGGCAATTTGTGGGTGAGGGTTAGGTATATAAGCACTCCTTTTACAGAGTCGTGGAATATGGTGTGCACTGCCTGGGGTGGCGTCTTCCCTATCTTTAAATTGTAAAGCCAAATTAAGTCTTCGACAGTACATTTTTATTTCTTTCACCGTATCCACGAGGTTGAATTTCACAGTGGGAATGTATTTCATTCCCTTACTGAAAAGGTTGTAGAAATCGTGAGACACAAAAAATTCAGTATAATTGTATACCTTAAAACCAGCAAAGGATGAAACTAAAGGACCCTGTCTATTTTGAGTAATAATATCTGTATTATAAAGTACTTCCTCTACGTTGTTAGAAGTTCTTTCAAAATTGTTAGAAATATTAGAACCTTCCTTTTGTGTACTACCACTCAAGTTGTTTTCAGTGTTAGGTGTATTAAGTATGGTGGGGTCCTTTGAATAGGAAGAATTATTTTCTTTTGAAAGAATCAATTTAAAGTCTTTTTCATTAAATTTTAGTATTTTCTCTGGTATTGCTTTGGTGCAGGGTGAAATCTCCCTCCTTGAAAATTTGAATATTCACTAGTCCTTTCATTTCTCGTAGAATGAAACCTATCTGGACCTTCTCTACCTACATTCGGACGTGGCCACACATATACTTTATGTTCCTTGTATAACTCAATGTCCCTCTCCAGTTTCTTAACCTTTCTATTGTAAACACTTTTGGCTTTGTTTTCAGCATAAACAAACTGCTTGCAATACAATTCCTGCCATTCATCAAAGTTGGCACTTTGCACAATTTCTTCATTGACAGTTTCAAGTTCATTCATTAAACCAGAAATTTTTGCGTCATTGAATTTCATTAATTTTTTGATAAAATTTAATCCAAAACTGTCAAACAACTCATTAAATTCACCAATACTTTCTTCTGTATATTTTATACCTAATGGCAGCTTAAAAAATGGAATACCTTTTGGCACAATACCCAGTTTTAAACATTTGTCTAAATATGCATTGTCAATTTTGACACTTTTCAATAAAATTAATTTTTTACCCATCATATTTATCTTCTCTTTGATGGGTTCAAAATACCCTTCATTGAAGTCTCTATTAAAATCACCATTATTATTTTCAAAGTAATCCACTTTTTCAGTTAAAAAATCATTTAAGACATCACTAACACCATGGGACTGTTTACTATTTTTGTTATTGTCTGTTAAACTGTCTTATACAATCAGCTGTTATGAGTCTGCTTCCCTTTGTAACTTAGTATGCATAATTGCTAACTAGTATTTACTGACTGTATGCATCTTCATTAAGCAAGAGATGGTCTGTTCAAGCAGGCATGTGTTATGGCACATGAGTGACAAACACTATCCGCCTGTAGATTCGGTACTGTTTATCTCAGCGAAACATCTCAGACATAGCTGAAGAATCCTCGAGTACTTCATTAATATAGATCACTATTGAGATCTGAGGAATAATGAGAAATGGTATTACAACACTAAATTGGAAGGATGTTGAGATTGTGTAAGAACCAAGCTGAAGTCCCTTAAACCTAATAGTTCTATGGAAACAGATAACCACAAGCCAAAGGTTCCGATCTGTCTAGAAGCGACCATCTACTAATACCAGTCATATGAAAAAGAGATTTACTCTGCATACAAACTTTCTAGTAGTTACAAAAGGACTACTCCATTTAACCAGATGTACTATTTTTCTTCCGGTGAGTTAAAGAAAAGGGAGAAGATCGATTTTTTATAATAATCATTGATTTGACTTAGGATCTATACTGTAGCATCTTACAAGTCAAATGTAGCCTTAAACGCTTTCAAGAAAGTGTCTCTTGCTTCTTTTGTGTTTGTAGCTGAGTATTTTATGTCATTATGGGTAAAAGATAGTGTGTTTGGATATCGCATTTGAAACTTGATGTTTTTTTTTTTAAGAGTTCCGCACAAAACGGTGCTAGAAGTTGTCTAGATGTTTTAACAGTTATGGGCAAGTCCTGTGAAAAAAACAGCCTGTGATTGTTCCAAGTGAAGGATTTTTGTTTTTTTTTGCTGCCGAAAGGATTTTTTGGGTGTCCTGATAGTTCAGTAGCTTTGTGTAAATTTGCCATGGAGCCAGGGAATTTTGACTCTTATGCAAGGCTCTATGCGCTCTTTCAACAATTATATCAGCCGATGCACCTTCTGAGCGCACAAGAGCCTCAAATATTTGTTTAGTTATGGATAGCAGTGTATGGTTTTCATAGGATTCAGGAAGCCCTCTATCATATTATTGCGATGACTTCTTGCCTCTAAGTCTGTCAGTTTGTCTTTAAGTTCTTTTAGGGTTGTATCTTTAGATTGTAGATCCTTGGAGATGGATAGAATGGCAAGTTCGCTGGCTTGCGTCTTGTTCTCCAAAGAGTCAACACGCTGTACTATGTGGTTTATAGTGTTGCCAAGCTTACTTAGATGATCGGAGAAATCTTGAATTGCCAACTGAATGGGTTGGAGGGCCAGCTTAAGATCATCCAAATGAAAGTTCTGATTGGTTTTACTTTTCACGGTTGTGCCTCTTAGACGCTGTTTCTTATTGTGGAGAAAAGATTATGGAGCTTTTCGCTTTAGTAGATTGTGCATCCATGGCTTCTGAGTTATTCGCCATACTTGGAATTTTAGATAAAGCAGACCGACAAGCTGGATATTCCAGAAATGCCTTAGGGCCCCTTTGGATACACGTGGCCTTTGTGATTTATCCTCCGGAGGAATAAATGAGCTGTTTTATCCCCAAAGCTAAGTATTTAAGGACTCTAATCTGAGCTGAGCAGTTAAGGTAGATTTATCCTTTCCAGTAAGATTGCATATTATTATTTAATGGCTGGGAAACACAGATCTATTATAATTCAGTTGAGGAGCTCCATGCAGAGAGTGCGTTCTAGGCAGCCACCATCTTCGAATCGGCTCAACATGTTATTAATATCTGTACTTAATTTAATTGCAGTGCAATAGGTCCAGTGTTTGAATCCACATAATGGATAGTCGAGCTTTAACCTCTTCTTTGGTGTCAGATATGAGAATATTTCTCATTTGTACTTCATACTTTACCATCTTGCCAAACAAATGCCATCCATTAAAATTACTTCCTTTAATGGTATATTGCCGACATTTTGTGGGTATGTATCACATTACTATATTGTTACTTTTTGCAAATGTGCTGTGCCAGTCTTACTCACCCATCCTAAAATCAGTTCACATAAATGCTTCCAGAAAGCCATGATGTACATATATACATCAAAATAGCACTGAAAACACATACATCACACTGAATCAGTTGTATATCTGAGTAATGGTAATGTGTAAAAATGCCTGGAATATGCTTAGGTTCACATCCCCTGTCCTCTATATTTGGGCTTTCTTAAAATAATGATATTAGTTAAAACACAAGCACATCACACACATCCACGGTCTTATAAATTAGAACTGACATTTTTGTGATCATTCTTTGCAAAGTGTTTGACAAGGAGAGCCAATGTTCAGCAATTACTGTATAGAAGTGGTGGTTCCCACCCTATAGCAAAAACTCAATAAATCTTAAAAAAAAATAAATACTCAGACTGTTTAATCCAAGTTTAGCACTTTTGTCCACTGTTATAACAGCAGGACTTCATCAGAACAACACAGACAGTGACACAAGGTCCTTAAATAACATTTGCTAATTAATTACATAATAAATTCTAGGCTAGCTACGCTTGTGAGCCATTTTGTGCTTAGTCAATTTCCCTTTTGGTAGATGAATTAATCTATCCCATTTGATGCTAGATTGGCCTTACCCATCCCATGGTCCATAATTGTATATTACCCCAATGCAAATAAGTAGAATCACACCATAGATAAACTGACGGGACCAGTGCATGAGATAAAGCATTTAGGAGCTGCTTCTGTCCATTAGTAGTACAAGGGTAGTCCTGGGGAAAATTTCCTGCTTCCCATCCATATATCCAAGTTGCACTTCAGTATGCTCAGGGATGAGCTTTGTTTTATGTGGCTGAGGACTCTGTTCCTGTGGTATCCTCTGTGAGCTATACCTCTCCCTCTAAATCATTGTTTGGTCCTAGCACAGAACCCTGGGGGACTCCTATGGTGACTGGTCAATTTGTGGTGGTATCTTCTCTTATTTTGATTTCTTGTGTCCTATCTGTGAACCAGTTGACAATCTAGTGGTGACAGAGTTTTCCCCATAGTTTATTTATTCTTTCTACTATGCCTGACTGTGGGGCTGTACAAGAAGATTTGGCCAAGTCAAGGTATACAGTGTGTGCGATTCTACCTTCATCCATTTCTTTGGTGACCTTTTCAAAAAAGTCTACTGGGTTAAATAAGAATGACCTGCCCTTGATGAATCCATTCTGAGACAAGTCCAGTCTTTGGAGGTTTCCTATGTCCTTATTGATTAGTTCCATGATCTACACCTTATAAGCACAAGTGGAGTATGGATCTATCATAATGGTATGGAAAATTGCATTCTTTCTCAAGTGTTGCTTTAACTTAACTTTTTTTTCCATATTTTTTGTTCCATAACTAAGGAGAATAAACTGTCAAAGTTATTCTTATTATATAACATTCAGGTATTATATAATTATTGACCATGGGATGAGTAAGGTCAAACTAACACCAAGTGGCACAGCTAATTCAAGTGCCAAAGGGGAAATTGGCTAGGCATAAATGGCCAACAAGGGCAGTTAGCCTAATACTTATCTATGAACCTTTCCATGGCATTGCATAACAGGCTGGTGAGGGTTATGTAATTACCTGGGTCTGTGGAAAGATCTCCCGTATGCAGTGGAATGACTGTAGCTGTTCTCCATTTACTTGGTACAAAACCTGCATTACAGCTAAGGTTGAACAGTGTTGTTGGGAAGGCTAAATTGTGATTTGTGCTGTTTAAAATCCATCTGGGGATACTGAATTCACCTATTGATACAGCTGCCATGTCAGCTTTAATATGCAATACATTAACATATAATAATATCTCAGACATGAACAGATGACATATGAATGCATGAGGACATATACACATTAACAAATATACTGCGCACGTCCTGATACAAATAAAGATGTAGGCTATGTTAAGTATGCATATTTCCAGTCATGCACACATTTGTATTCCACAACCTTCACACTTGTGATGTCAGTTCCACCATAGCAATACTAGTTAATATGCATAGCACAGAAGTTCATGAAGTAGTTTGCCATTGGTTTGACTACAATGTGCTGTTTAATCACAAAATATTTTTATGTCATAGCAAAATATCCTGTAATACTGTTACAAAACATATCTACGGATAATACAGAGAAACAGTATTATGCATGTGATTAAAACTGTTATAAAACATCCCAGATTGCATGCCCAGAATAGGAAAATGTCACTTGAAATGTAACTGATATACCACCATTACTCATCATGAGGTGGATCATGGGGCAGCATATATATATATATATATATATATATATATATATATATGGATTCACTTTATAACCTCAAAATGCCTTTCAGTATCTCGAGACTATAAAACCGAATCCACAAAACACCAACAAACAAAAACCGCGAAACCACATAACCGAAAACACCGCACACACTACACTTAACATACAACACAACACCCACATCACAACATAAACAAAAAAAACAACACACATACACAACTCACACACACATAAGCAGGGGTGCAAGCCTCCCTGCGCCCCCCACACCCCCCTACTTATATACACTAACTCCGAGATCGCACAAACACAACACAAAAGCTCACTCACAATGCACATTCTCCAATCCCTCACACACACTCTAACTCCCACTCAAAACCCTTACAAAATACTCACTTACCTCACATAACACCTACATCCACACACGGCACCGCGCACCACCAAAACACAAACCCAGACATTACGTAGCGTAACTTCATAACCGCGAATTCGACATATTTTCAAGATATATTCAAATTCGCGATTATGAATGTTCGCTATTTGTAACATTCGACTTTATAGCTTCGAGATACTGAAATTCGACATTTCAGTATTTCGATGTTATAAAGTTATAAAGTGAACCCATATATATATATATATATATATATATATATATATATATATATATAGATAGATATATATATATATATATATATATATATATATATATATATATATATATGCACACACACACACACACACACACACACATATATATATATATATATATATATATATATATATATATATATATATATACATACAAGTACACCACACACACACACACACACAGACACACGCACACACACACATACGCACACACATTATACTGATCAACACACTTAGTCATGTCATTTTTTTCAATTAAAATGGAGAGTGCAGAAAAGCAACTACAGTAAGCTGTCATCTCTTGCACAAATGCAGTTCTTCATAGTGGCTATTGCTTTGCACAGGCTGGATTATGTAAGTTCTGACTGGGGTGTCAATTCATTGCCATTTTACCTGAGTTCTTTGAAGGGAAGGCATGACACTTGATGGTGATGCTAACGCTCCATTTAGAGTACAGAGGTGGTGTGCGGAGGAGTCTCTGATATTTGTACACCTTTTCATAATTATAGCTGGAGATTATTGCAGGGGGAGATATTCCAGGTCTCAGTACAAGTATGAGGCTTGGAGTAGTTTAGCCAAAGCTGTTATCCATGCTACTGGCATCTCATGATGAGTAATAGTAGTATATCAGTACTGTCACTATTACAGTGATGTGAAAAAGTGAAAAAAATTACCTTCTTTGCTAATCGGAGAAATATAGTAGGAGCCAAGCACCACTTCAGTACTGCAAATATATCTCTCCATTACCATGCAATACACTACCATGACATAGCAACACACACAAGTCATCATTACTGTTTTTCCTTATTTGTCACCCCTGCAGAGATTAAAGGAAACACCAGCAGGAGCATCAGGAGAGACTAAATGTCTCAGAGAGGAACAAGGTAAGTATAAATTCAGGTATTCCAGACTGCCATGTCACACTAGCACTGATTTACTGATTTTACTAATATGTATTAAAGTATATGGATCGGTAGCATTGTTGCCTCACAGCAAGAGGTTCTCCCATTCTATTCTCAGTTGGAGTGCGGGGAGTGCCTTCTGTGTGGAGTCTGCATGTCCTCCCTGCGGTTGGGTGGGCGTTCAAAAGACATGCGTAAATGGGCGTGCCTTCATTGAAGGTTGAATGTTGAGCTGGCACCTCGGTGTTTGTGAAAATCTACTGCCAATCATTAGCGGACCGGAGTTCCACTGTGGCGACCCCTAACCCCTAAAAGCCGAAAGACAAACAACAACAACATATTAGGCCACAGGTGCTTGTCAGACAACTGCATGAGTTTTTGCAAATTCTACCTACCCGTATTATTAGCTCATGTAGTTTTCAATTAGTCAGTTGTTAACTAAAGATTGAGTAATGTGGGTTCAATCCCAGACATCATAAAATATGCTTGATATGCATTTTACATTTCAATTTTGATTACTTGTAGTCATACTTTATTGAAACAGTGGTTTATAGATAAAATGGAATTAATCACGGACATGTTGTTCTAGTTACAGTTTCTGTTGAAAGTTTTTAAATGTGAGTGCCACAGATATCATAACATTACTGTAACATTAATTTGTGGCCTTATACATTTATATCTGGATGTGAATAATCTTATTGTATGTTGAATTTGTAATGACTGTGATATTTACATTGTAGAAGTAGATATATTTTATGTCTAGCCACACAATGTTTTCCTTAGCATGATTTCTAATATTTTTTTTATTTTTTTATCTTTCATTGATTGCAATATTCACTACTACTTTGTCATGACCATCAATGTCATCTTTACCACCTCTGCTGTGACTGCCCGGCTATCTGGTAACTCTTCACTGCCACCCAGTGCCTGTCTTAACTCTTCACTGAACTCCACCTTACAGTTATCCTTTTTCAAGTTCCACTATTTGATCCTTGACACTGACCTCACTCTCCTCCTCTTCTTCTTGATCCCCAGTGTCATTTTACAGACCGCCATCCTATACTGCCTAACTACACTTTCCCTGGTCACTAATTTGCAGTCGCCAATCTCCTTCAGACTGGCCCTCCTGCATAGGATATAATCTACCTGTGTGCATCTTCCTCCACTCTTGTATGTTAGCCTATGCTCCTCCCTCTTCTTAAAATATATATTCACCATAGTCATGCCCATTATTTTTGCAAAATCCAATACCATTTGACCTTCTGCATTCCTTTCCTTAACACTGTATCTACCCATTACCTCCTCATCCCTTCTGTTCCCTTCACCAACATGCCCATTGAAATCTGCTCTAATCACCACTGTCTCACCCTTGGGTACACTCTCCACCACATCATCCAACTCACTCCAAGATTTTAGTTTCTCATCCATCACACACCCAACTTGTGGACAATATGCACTAACAACAGTCATCGTCACACCATCAATTTCCACATTCATAAACATCACCCTATCCAACACTCTTTTCCTCTCCAAAACACTCTTGACATACTGTTCCTTCAGGATAACCCCTACCCCATTTCTCCTCCCATCCACACCATGGTAGAACAATTTGAATCAGCCTCTGATACACCTGGCCTTACTCTCCTTCCATCTGGTGTCTTGCATGCACAATATGGCAACCTTCCTTCTCTCCATCATATCAGCTAGCTCTCTCCCTTTACCAGTCTTACTGCCAACATTCAAAGTTCCTACCCTCACTTTCACACTCCTAACTTTCATCCTCTCCTCCTGCCTCCGGGCATGTCTTCCCCTCTTCTTCTCCTTCTTCTTTGGCCAACAGTACCCAAGTACTAGAGGCGATCGTCATTAACTGGGCCTTGACTGATCCGGTATGGAAATCTGTATTGATGTCCACATATTTGAGCTGGCAAAAATTCTACACTGGATACCCCTCCTGATGTAACCCTCCCCATTTATCTGGGGTTGGGACTGGCAGGAAGGAATACACTGGCTTGTGCATCCCCCAGTGGCTGCATTTGTATTGATATTCGCAAACATTAATATACAAGCATTTTATTGAGAATTTACAGATAGAAGAGTGATGTATATGAAGAAATATATTAGAGTGAGGTATTAGAGGAGATAAGCAGGTTTAAGTGTTAATGGAGAAGTAGCAATGGAATGCTAATGATAGCAAATACTCCAGCCTTCAAAACAACCACAAAACCAACCCCAAGAAATTTTGGAGCAGTATCTCAGCTCTACTCAGTCCCAGCAAAAAAGTCAACCCCTGCCCTGTCCCCAACTCCCCAGATAACATCATGGCTTCCAAATGTAATTCCTTCTTCATAGAATCTATAGCCAAGCTTACCACATCATTCCATAACAACTCACTACCTCCAATCAATTCTGACATGCTTAATTCTTCTTCCTCTACCTCCATAACAACCCCCTCCCCTCCCTTCTCCCTCAAACTGATTCCTCTCAATACTATAAAGAAACTTCTCCAAAAATTAAAGCCATGTACCAATGCCCATGACAACCTACCATCTAACTTACTTAGGCTAGCTCTCCCCATCTGTATTCTAATCAATCACTCTATACAAGAATCCTATGTACCCCTTCTCTGGAAAAAAGCCTTCATTATACCCCTACACAAAGGGGGCAACCACACAGAAATATCCAACTTTCACCCCATAGTAATTCTTTCCCCATCTCCAAAATTCTTGAAAAATGTATCCACCTGCAACTATTACCTCATCTCCTAGACAACCACCTGATAACTCCAACACAGCATGGCATTCAACACCATTTCCCATAGCCTACTATTGGCAAAACTCTCTCAACTCAACCTCTCGACCCTTCCATCAGTTGGTTCACCAGTTACCTCTCAAATAGGCAACAAGCCATCAAGTGGAATAACTGCACCTCTTCTTACCTTGACACTTCAACTGGTGTCCCCCAAGGCTCTATTCTGGGACCTTTACTATTTAACATTTTCATTAACAACTTTCATCACTGTATCCCAAACACTAAATTAGTGCAATATGCAGATGATTCAGCTATCATCTGCTCAGTGGAATCTCTCTCCAAACTCATTCATGCAACTCAAGTCACCTATAACAACACTGAGGCATGGATGCTTAATAATCACCTTGCTTTGAATGCAGCTAAAATAAAAATTATGATCTTTACCCCATCTAAGAATACCAAATTAGACATACACTTCTTTACCATACTAAGCCAAAACATGACCCCCATTGAAATAATTCCCTGCACTAAGCTCCTAGGTGTTTACATCGACAGACAACTAAAGTTTGACATTCACCTTCAAACAAACATAAAGAAAACCCACCAGAAGCTTGGAATGCTTTATCGTCATAATCATTTCCTAACCCCTTCATCCAGGCTTGCCCTTTCTACCATCTATCTCCTTCCCTCCCTCACCTACGGTGCCCCTATTCTTACCAATCTACAAGCCTCACTTAAGGCTAAACTGGCATCCTGTTACAATAAACTCGCCAAGTTTGCCACCAGTTCCAAATCCTCTTCACACCACTGTGTCTGTCACCTTACAGTCCCTACATCTGATCTAAGTCTGACTATCCACGTAGGATAAGGACAAGGCTCAGGAAGATCATGAGCTTGGCCCAGGAGAACCTGGCAGAAGCCCAACAGCAAAAAATGGTCTGGTATGACAGGAATGCTCAAGCTACAGAGTATGCTGTAGAGCAGCAGGCAATGGTTCTCATTCCTGTCAGACACAACAAGCTGTAGCAGCTTGGGAGGGACCCTACAAAGTGGTAAGGAAGGTTGATGATGTTAACTACATGGTAGAACTGCTAGGCAGGAGGCAGGGGCACAGATTGTACCATGTTAACATGATGAAACCTTACCATGATATGGAGACCCTTGTGCTGAATATTTGCAGTGGATGGCAGGAGGAGTCTGAGGGGAATCTGGTGACTGATCTCCTCAGTGAGGCTTGGACTGACACATCAGTGGAAGGTGTAGCAATGTCCCAGCAGCTATCCCCTACCAAGGTTTGAGAAATCCGAGCAGTGTTATAGGAGTTTGGGGACATGTTCACTGGGAAACCAGGGTGCACCCTCCTGGTGCAGCACCATGTGGATACAGGACCCCAGAGGCCTATTAAACAGGCCCCTTACAGGGTGCCTGAGAGAGTCAAATAGACTTTGAGGGCAGAGATACAGGAAATGTTGGAATTAGGGGTAATTCAGGAGTTTGGCAGTCTCTGGGCCTCCCCAGTGGTGCTAGTACCAAAGAAGGATGGCAGCACGAGGTTCTGTGTGGACTGCAGGAAATTAAATAGTCACACAGAGTCAGATGCTTACCCCAAGCTGTGTGGGGCTAGGTATCTTACCACTACTGATCTTGCCAATGGTTACTGGCAGGTGTCCTTGACTCCCAGTGCTAGATAGAGTTCAACCTTTGTGACTCCTTTTGGGTTGTATGAGTTCACAAAGATGCCCTTTGGGATGAAAAATGCCCCAGCAACTTTCCAGGGGCTGGTAGATCATATCCTAGAAGGAGCAAGAAATTTTGCCCTTGCTTACCTAGATGATATTGCCATCTACAGCCATTCTTGGCAAGAGCACCTTCAGCATATGAGCGAGGTGCTAGGCAGACTACAGATGGCAGGGTTGACCATTAAGACCAGCAAATGTCAGGTGGGTATGGCAGAGGTCTCCAAACTGGGACATAGAGTGGGGAGTGGTAGGATCAGGCCAGAACCTATGAAAGTGGAAGCCATTCAGGCATGGCTTGCCCCTGTTATCAAAAAGAAGGTGAGGACATTCTTAGGGACAGCAGGGTACTACAGAAAGTTCATTCCCAGTTATAGTACCATAGCTGCTTCCCTCACAGACCTGACAAGGAAAAACAGGCCAGATAAGGTAGTGTGGACCCCAGCATGTGAACAGGCATTCCAGAAGCTTAAAGGAGCTTTGGGAGGACCTCCTGTGTTAGCCAGTCCAGACTACAGCAAAGAATTTGTTGTGTAGGTGGATGCTTCAAACCATGGGGTGGGGGCTGCACTTAGCCAGGTTTCCTCAGAGGGAGAAGAGCACCCAATGGTATATCTATGCAGTTGTAGAAAAGGAGTGCCTAGCCATAGCGTGGGCACTGCAGAAACTTCAGCCTTATCTGTATGGAAGGAAATTCACTGTAGTTACAGACCACAATCTCTTAACATGGCTACATCAAGCCAGCCAGCAAAATGCCAAGTTACTAAGGTGGAGCCTAGGGTTGCAAGCATGTGATATGACAGTGCAGCACCGCAGTGGGGTTAGCAATGCCAATGCAAATGGAATGTCAAGACAGGGAATTGAGTAAGGTATTCCCAGATAGGCTTAACCCTCTCAAGCAATGTTTCCCAACGGTCACTTGAAAAACTAGCTTGAGTTTTCGGGGGGGGGGGGGTTGTGACATTGTCAACCCAGCTATCTGTACTTTTGTAAATAATTTATGTCATTTGATAACATTGATATGATTTGTACAGAACTGTATGTTATGTACTGAGCTTCAAGACTGTAACCACAGCATACCCTGTTGGAACATAGAAGATTGACTTATAAAACTTCAAGAAAATAAGTTGAAATTAAGTGCTTTATGACGTGCTATAAAAGTTAGTTTCAATGCAGCAAGAAGGCACAGTGTCTAGTGCTAGAGGTTTTTCTATAGTCTTGAAACAGAAATAATTACTAGGTTTCAAATGTAAAAGGGTTTTATTGTTTTATGACTTCCAGGTTCTGGAAACATCTAAGCGATATGTATTTTTAACACAAAAATGTTACTTACTGTTAGCCTGGGAACTAAAGACAGGTGACAAAGAGTGATGTCATCCAAGCTGACCCAGCAGTAATGTTTGATAGTACTTTAAGAATTATCTCAGAGACAGACTGTGTGCACTTTCTGTTTTGTCTTGGACCTAGTAACAGCATCCACTCATCTGCATTTGCCTTGTTCTGTCATCATCTTCTTTTGGCTGTTCCCATTAGGGGTCGCCACAGCAGATCACCTGTTTTCATTTCTTCCTGTCCTCTGCATCTTGCTCTGTCACACCAACCACCTGCATGTCCTCTCTCACCACATCCATAAACCTTATCTTAGGCCTTCCTCTTTTCCTGTTACCTGGTAGCTTCATCCTTAGCATCTTTTTCCCAATATACTCAACATCCCTCCTCAGCACATGTCCAAACCAATGTAATCTTGCCTCTCTGGCTTTGTGTCCAAACCTTCCAACCTGGGCTGACCCTCTAATATACTTATTCCTAATCCTGTCCACCGTCGTCACACCCGGTGCAAATCTTAACATCTTTAATTCTGCCACATCCAGCTCAAACTCCTGCCTTTTTGTCAATGCCACTGTCTCCAACCCATATAACATAGCTGGTCTCACTACCCTTTTGTAGACCTTCCCTTTCACTCTTACAGGTACTCCTCTGTCACAAATCACTCCTGACACTCTTCTCCACCCCCTCCATCCTGCCTGTACTCTCTTCTTCACCTGTCTTCCACACTCACCGTTACTCTGAACTATTGACCCCAAGTATTTAAACTCATTTACCTTCGCCACCTCTACTCCTTGCATCCTCACCATTCCTCTATCCTCCCTCTCATTCACACACATATATTCTGTCTTAGTCCTGCTGACCTTCATTCCTCTTCTCTCTAGAGCATATCTCCATCTCTCTATGGTCTCCCTCCACCTGTTCACTACTCTCACTACAGATCACAATGTCATCTGCAAACATCATAGTCCATGGGGACTCCTGTCTGATCTCATCTGTCAACCTGTCCATCACCATTGCAAATAAGAAAGGGCTCAGAGCTGATCCTTGATGTAACCCCACCTCCACCTTAAACGCATCAGTCAATCCCAGCGCAGACCTCACCGCTGTCACACTACCCTTGTACATATCCTGTACCACTCTTACATACTTTGCTGACACTGGACTTCCTCATACAATGCCACAACTCCTCTCTAGGCACCCTGTCATATGCTTTCTCTATGTCTACAAAAACACAATGCAACTCCTTCTGACATTCTCTGTGTGTGTGTGTGTGTGTGTGTGTGTGTGTGTGTGTGTGTGTGTGTGTGTGTGTGTGTGTGTGTGTGTGTGTGTATGTGCATTTGTGTGCATGTGTGTGCGTGTTTGTGCATGTGTGTGTGTGTCTGTGCCAGCTACTTGGCAGGGACACAAAGCACTGGTTGGACAGAGAGTGTTGGCAGGACTTGGCTTGGAATCCTGGCTAAGGACTCAACTCTATAGCTGTGCCAGTAGGGAGTCTTATAGGGGATCTGGAGAAAGAGGGAGAAACCAGCCCACAGACTGACTGTGATCTCTGTGTGCTCTTAAGGATAATTGTACTTTTGTGTGTGTGTACTTGTCATCCTCCAATTGTGTACGTCCCTCACTGTTGCCAGTGGTGAGGATTGAGGCTGCTTGATTACTGGGCCAGTGCAGGGGTGTCACTATATATATATATATATATATATATATATATATATATATATATATATATATATATATATATATATATATATATATATATATATATATATATATATATATACAAATATTTCAGGCACGGGCAGTAATGCCCTTCTAGCTTGCCAAATATATCTAAACATTTGACTTGTTCCAATTATAAGTGTCCAGGCTGTTCTTAAAAATATCTAAACTAGTACTTGCTTTAATGTAGTCTGTTCATCAGCTGCTCTGTTAGAGAATCAGTTAGTACACTTCTCATTCCTATACAGTTTTCTACAGATGTTTTCTGATTATTCTGTAGTACTTTTTGATAACCCCAAACATTCCCAGAGGTAGTTGTCTCTAAATTTATTTATTTATTTGACATTTGTTAACCGGGTTAGTCTGACTGGGCGAGAAAGCCCTTTTTCAGCAGAGACCTGAAGAGAAAAGCTCCAAACATATAAAATATGTAAAAGTTATAGAAGTGCAAAATACTACTAACAGAGCTATAAGTAATACAGTAGATACCAAAGCAAATTATTGACAAAGGAAATTAAACAGTTTCATTCACACAGAGAAAAGACTACAATAACCAAATTGGCAAATGGTCAACCAGTTACATAATGGAGTGTCAATTCTCTCCATCTGTTAGACTGAGAGAAAATAGGTTATTTATTGCTTTAAACAGTCAGATGTAGATAATGTAACATTTGATAAGCAGAGATAAGGGAGAATGGAAGATGAGGAGAAATAGGTGAGGATGGAGTAGAGCAAATGCCCTATATACCTGAATAAGATCTCCTCTTAGATATCTATAAGAGACACTGTACATGTTCAGATATTTTAGTCTTCCATAATAACTTAAATTTTCACATCCATGGATGACCTTGGTATATTTCAGCTGTACTCTTTCCAGTTTACTTAAGCTTGTTTACTTATAGGGTTTCCATATTGTTATTCCATACTCAAGTTTGGGTCTAATGTAACTAACAAACAATGACTTCATTATTTTTGATTTCCTAGACTTTATACATCTTTTTCTACAACCTATAGTTCTATAATTATCATTAACCAATTGGTTGATATGATTAGAAAAACTCATAGCTGAATCTACCCATATACCAAGGTCCTTAAATAAGTCAAGAGTTTCAATCACTGTGTGCTGCATTAAATATTCACCTTCAATTTATGTCTCTCAAATCTCATATGCTTAGTTTTTGATGTATTTATCAGCATATTATTCTCTTGTGCCCAAATGGTCAATTTCGTCAAGTTATTTTGCAGACTTGCCTTATCTGTAACACATGTAATCAGTTTGCCCAATTTCAGGTCGTCTCCATATAGATTGCAGAACACCTCAGATGAAAAAGTTAGGTCTGAAAGATACAATCTAAACAAGTAAGGGCCTAGGACAGAGTCCTGTGGGGCACCTTGACTGTAACCAAGGATTTCACCTGTCCACTTGCTATATGATACTTGCCATTTCCTCTTTGTAAGCCATGTGGCTATCCATCTTATCAAGAGTACATCAGTACCTAGTTGTACCAATTTAATGATCAGTGTTTTGTGTATGGCCCTGTCAAATGCTGAAGTTAAATCTATATAAATTACATCATGGCACAATTTTTCATTCATAGCTGTTATTATATTGTTATAGAACATCATGTTACAGGTGGTACTAGATCTGTTTTCAAAATGCACATGGTTTCAAGTCCCAGACTATCCAGTTCTGATATAACTTATCCAATATTATCTTCTCAACATGAAAGTAGACACAAGGGTCTATATGATTCTGGGTTTGTTCTACTCCCCTTTCCCTTTAAGACAGGTTTAATAAGCACATGTCTCCAATCTTGAGGAATCTCCTCATATTTATATGACCTAGTGAAAAATAGGTATAATGGGACCATACGTTCTTGCTGAAGTGTTCTCAGGTCTTTGTCACTAATTCCGTCTCCTCTCTGTACTTTGTTTGGATCCAGTTTGTGCAGCTCTTTTTCAGTATAATCTAATTTGATTACAGTATCTGGGGTTACCTGGATGTCACTAGGACAACTTATTACCCCTTTTGTGGAGCCAAACTGTTTTGCATAAGATTTTGTAAATATATCTATAATCTGTGTTCAAGAATAAATTTTAGAATCTGCACACAGTTTATCAATTTGTGTGACTTTACTCCTTCCACGTCTTATGTATGTATGAAAAGGTTTCCTATTATTTTTCATATCTTTATATAAATTCCCTTCAAAGTTTTCTTGATCTTGTCTCACACTGTGCTTAATTTGTTTGTTCAGCTTATTTATTTTAGTTTTCAAAGTTGTAGTTCAACCTCTCTTCTATTTCTTATATTTTTTTTTGTCTCTCACTTTAATCAGATATCTTGTTCTTATTGAAATATATCCCCCGATATTGTATTCCTAGATCCTAATGTTAAACATTTTTTTGATTTTTTGCACTAACTTTCCACATTCCATCTGGAGTTTTTCCACTGAACACCTCACTCAAGGTAGTTTTGCATAGTGTCTGTTTTGCTTCCATATAATCTGTAATTAACCTTCTGTGCATTGGTTTAGATTTCAGTCTGGCAGAATTATCTAGCAACAAATTAACCTTTATAACCCCATGATCACTGCAAATCAATGGTGGTAAAACATGACTTGAAGTAACAGTAATTTCTTTAAGAACACAAACAGTGTCTAGTATGTTCTGTCCCCTTGTAGTTTTTTTTAACAATCTGAAGCAAATGATGTGCCTGAATATATGGTGTGAATAATTTCCTTACTAACATTGATGAATCAATATTATTCCAGTCAGTTTCTGGTATATGTAGGACTCCAGCTAATATTATTCTTCCTTCCTGTATTTTTTTTTTTTAGTAGTATGCAAGAACTGTATGAATTCGTCTAGGTCATCTACACTCCAACAATTGTTATATGTTCTGGGGTTGTCTTTATTGTCACAGTTGCACAGTCTGTTGCTGTTATTGAACATTTAATAATCTCAGGTCTCATAACTATTTTTAATCCCTGTCATAACACCTCTACCTGATATATTTTGTTAGAATGTCTGTTATTGTAAAAACAATTGTACCCTGACAGAACTGGTTTCCAGTCATTGTTCTTTAACCATGTTTTATGAACAACAACATCAATCTTGTGGGAATGTAGCAAATTTTCCAATAAAAAAACTTTATTATTAATGCTCCTAGCATTAACAAACATCAGAGATGCATTGATTGTTGCTATCTGTGAACTGCTAAATTCTTGACCTGGCAAAAATCCTGCCTAGTGTTTGTCAAATACTGCAAAATATCTGCTGCATAAATTCTCTTCCATGATCTTGACAAATACACACCATTCTGTCTGAACACGTGTGGCCAAAACTAGGCTTGGATGCTCTACACATTTCCATTTTCTAAAACAGGACATTTTTTCCTATGTAGGTATTTACCCCAAAAATCTTTTCATTCACAGTGACCTGACTATCCTTTCAATAGGTGATTTGTGAAAAATACGTCCTAACACCAGTAC
>NC_056745.1:536607489-536713216 GCF_019279795.1 Protopterus annectens | reverse complement strand
TTTGAAGAATTTTCAGCTTCTAATACAGTAATATCTGCTATAGCAATTGTTATGAAGGATAGATCTTCATCACCATTAGTCTTATTAATCCCACTGTTTTCATTGTGTATTTAATTCTCATCCAGCTGGTATTGTAAATCCACAGCTTGAGCCATGTAGTCAACATCTGTCTTTCTCTTCTTTTTTCTTACAGTAATGTTCTTCAATCCTTCCACATTAAATTTTGATTTCTTCCTTTTAACCTGCCCCTTATCTCTTTTTTCTGCCCTCTCTATTGAAAACAATGATGCCTTTTTCTGTAGACTGAAGGTTTTCTGATAGAAAATATCATCATTTCCTGTAACCTGTGTTTTACATAACATTTTACTATCTATTCTCTTTCCTTTACAGTCATTAATCAGTTTCTTTTTCTTCCTTGTTATTTGTTGTGAACTTCTTCCTTTCTTTTTTTTTTTTTTTACCTACTCGTTGTCGCCTCACAGTAAGATGCTGTCCGGTTCGATTCTCAGCTAGAGCGCCTTCTGCGTGGAGACATGCGTGAATGGGTGTACCTTCGTTGAAGGTTGTGCATTAGGGCTGGCAACTCAGTACGTAAAAATCAACTGCCAATCATTAGCGGACCGGAGTTCCACTGTGGCGACCCCTAACTGGGAAAAGCCGAAAGACACAACAACCTTCTAAACAAACTGGATCCTCAGATTGCTGAATACTTGCATCCAGAATTCCAGAGTTGTCAGAGGTATCATCTTATTTCATAGGAGTTGAATGATCTTTGCAGAAAATAGATGCATCATTTCCTAAATGTGTTCTCTTTGTTCTATACCTAATATTATTTAGTTCCTCAGTCCAGTAATTAATATATGAAACAATAGTTCTCCAAGCCATGCCAAGCGCACAAGTGCAATCATCATCTTTAAGTCTAGATTTACTTCTAACAATGGTAAGCAAATCATCCAACTTTTAGCATGAGGAACAAAGATGACCAGTGTTATCAGCTGTTACCTTTAAATATGCATAGCATTTATTGCACTGTACAATATATTTGTACATTAGCAAATTTTTAATTGCATACTCATTTAAGGAATTCATATTCAGCTTCGAACGAATAAAATATTGCAAAAGAAAAGAATAATCAAAATCAGTAAACACACAATTCAAAGAGAACTTAAATCAACTTCTATGACAAAAAAACAAATCACACCAGCAATATACAATTAAATAATAAAGTAAGTACAGTAAAGTTGTTCTGACCATACAATTTCTGCAAGTCAGACAAAAGTTGTAATTCCTTTACATCGCACACTCACTATTTCTTGCAGTTACACTTCTTTTTAATAGCAAAGATCAATAAAACACAGACCATGCTAGGATGGTTTAGCTATGACCAGGATCTTCCGCTCTGCAGTCTGTGTGAATTTATAGCTGTCTAGGCTCCTTGGGGTGAATAGAGCTTACCTGTCTAAAACCTATCACTTTCTAACAACCAACAGTGAAATTAAAGGTAAAACAACAAAAAAATGAATCAAAGTAAATCTTGTTAACATTTATTTATTTATTTATTTATTTAAATTTGTTGACCGGGAGTGTCCGACTAGACGTAGGTCCATTTTCAGCGGAGGCCCGGGGAGAAAAGCTCCACGGTTAAAATAAACAGACAGTATATACATTGGATTACATAGTGAATAACAATTTACATAGCAATTACTTACAACATATTTCCAGATGAAGAACATAGTACATCAGTAGACAACTAGAATCTTTATCTGTGAAGTGCATACCAGACATTAACAAATGTTACAAGAAGAAGCAGTTTGTGCTGTATAATAAGTACTGGCTTATGAGCATCTGAGCTTGCTATAATCAAGGTAGTTAGTGGAGTGGAAAGAAAGGTAGTGGTTGGATGGGGTGGATGATATTAGAGTGGGAGTTGCAAGGGCATAGCCAGCATGTTTTTAGTTGCGCTTTTAGTAACGTTTTGAAGTGGGTGCATGATGGTATGGAGGTAATTGTGGGTGGGAGTGAGTTCCATAATTTGGCTATGGCGCAAGAGAATAGTGCTTCACCAGCAGAGTTATTGGCCTTTGTAATCTGCAAGTGAATTTTGCTGCTGGATCTTAGTGGTCTGGTGGTGCGATAGGGTTGGAGTAGATTCTGGAGGGATGGGACATTTAGTGGATGGTTTACTAGTTTGTGGGCGAGTGAGAGTTGATACCACTGAAGGAGGTGAGGGAGTTCAAGCCAGCCCAGTTCAGCAAGTGAGAGACAGTGGTGACTACAGTAGGATGCCCCTGTGGCGAATTTGGCGATTTTGTTGTAGCAGATCTCTAGCTTGTTTAGATCACATTGCCTTAGGATGGTATATATTGGAGAGGCATAAAGTAGGGTGGAGATAAGATGGGAATTTGCTATTGAAATCTTTGCTGCTTTGGTGAGAAATTGCTTATTTCTGTATAACTCTCCTAGTTTTTTGTGGACTTTTTTTATAGTCATGGATATGTGAATGTCAAATTTTAGTTTATTGTCTATTTCCACTCCTAGCAATTTGGTGTGTTCAGTTGGGTATATAGTGGTGTTGTCTTTTGCCGTGATGTTAAAGTGAGAGTTGTTTTGAGTATGTTTGATGGGTTGGAAGATGAGTAGTTTAGTTTTGTTTGGGTTGAGTATTAATCGGGCATCGGATAACCATGTTTCAACAGAGGAAAAGGCTTCCTGTGTGACTTTTTGCAGTTTTGGTAGGGACTGGGCTGAGCAGATGATGGTCGAGTCATCTGCGTATTGTATGAGTGTGCCATGTTTGGTGGCAGAGGCTAGATTATTGGTGTAAACAGAGAAGAGTAGGGGTCCAAGGATGGATCCTTGGGGAACCACTATGGAGACGGGTAGTTGGGGAGATATGTCATTCTGCCATACAACGGATTGTTGGCGGTCAGACAGGTAACTCTGAAACCAGTTGGTGACCGATTGTGAGAAGGATAGGTTATTGAGGACAGAGATAAGTTGTTTGTGTGGGACCATGTCAAATGCTTTAGATAGATCTAGGAAAGTAGCAGAGGAGAAGTAGCCATTGTTTTTATGCTGAAGGACAGTGTTAATAAAGGAGAGTAAGGCAGTGGTGGTGCTATGGTTTGGTCAGAAACCATGCTGAGTACTGGAAAGGAGGTTGTTAGTAAGGAGGTAGTCTGAGACCTGAGAGTGTATACATCTCTCTAGTATTTTGGAGAGTGGAGAGAGAATAGCTATGGGGCAGTAATTGGTTAGTTCTGTGGAGGGTCCACCTTTGTGGAGGGGAATTATATGTGATACTTTCCACAGTGTGGGAACGTAACTTTCTGACAGAGATCGGTTAATCAAAATGGATACTGGGTAGGCCAGAGCATCAGCTGCGATTTGTAGGTATTCACTTGGGAGGCTGTCTGCTGCTAATTTGATGGGTTTAAGTTTAGTTAAGAATTTTTTTATGTTGGAGGTAGGTACAGGAGAAAAAGAGAAGGCAGTGGGGAGATTACTAGTTGAAGATGTGGGTTGCAGGGGGGGGTTGTGTTGTTTAGCTAGTGATAGTATGGTTTGGGTGAAGTGTGTGTTGAATGAGGAAGCAATATTTTCTGAGGAGTGAGGGATGTTAGGAGGGGGGGTACTGACTTTACCTGGGTGGAGGATGGAGTTTATGGAGGACCAGAGTTGTTTGGGGCTGTGTTGTGAGGAGTCTAGGGCAGACTGGTAGTATTGTGATTTGTCCTGTTTTATCAGCTTTTTGACTCTATTGTGTAGTTCTAGGAATTTCTGTCTAGCTGAGGGGGTTTTGGTTTTGCGCCAGTCCTCCCAGGCTTTATCCCTGTTTTTCATTTCTGACTTAGTGGTTTTCTGTGGCCATGGGGAGGGTTGTGCTTTGGTTCTGGAGAATCTTATGGGGCCATGGTAATTAAGGATGTTCAGGAAGGTAGTATTAAAAAATTCAACTGCATCATCTAGACTGAGGTACTTTAGAGGATGCCAGTTACATTCTTTGAGGGATGAGATGAATGTGAGTGGGTTAAAGTTTAGTTTTTTACGTATTTGATGGTAGATGACAGGTTTAGCTTGGTATAGGTATTTTTTGAGTAGGAATGTTGGGGAGTGATCACTGAGGCTATCTGATAAGCAGCCTGTTATATATGACTGGGGGTTCTTACTGACTAATATCCAATCCAGGGTAGTGTGCTTGGTGGAGTTTTTATTTATCCTGGTTGGTGACTGGACTAGTTGAGTGAAGCCATGAAGGTGTACATGATGGGTTGGATTGTTGCCAGAACAGGATTGCCAATCAATATTGAAATCACCTAAGATGATAGTTTCTTGGGGGAGATGGTGGGTAGACCAGCTGAGGAGGTTTTCTAGGGGAGGGATGTTTTGGCCAGGTGGGAAGTAGCATCCAATTATGTTGATGGTTTTGTTTTGGTTAATTTTGAGGTTGGTATATATTATTTCTTCATTGCCCATTTGTGGAGCTGATGATTTTAAGATCTGGATTTTTAGATGCTGTTTAAATATTATAGCTACACCACCTCCTTTTTTGTTTAGCCGGTCTACTTTTAGTATGCCATAACCTGTAGGGAGTATTTGCTCACTGATAATGTGAAGTTTTAG
Source organism: Protopterus annectens (assembly GCF_019279795.1). Taxonomy (NCBI): domain Eukaryota; kingdom Metazoa; phylum Chordata; order Ceratodontiformes; family Protopteridae; genus Protopterus; species Protopterus annectens. The sequence continues at coordinate 536,708,593 of NC_056745.1, read as the reverse complement.
CCAGGTTTCTGTCAGGATGACTATATCTGGGGAGTACAAGTCTATGGTGGCATGGAGTCCATGGACTTTGTTGGATATACTTCTAATATTTAGGCATAGTAGAAGGAAGTCACTTGGCTTTCTATTGGCTGTAATATGGGAGAAGTTGTGGTTTCTAGTCTGATTATGAAGATTGGGGTTGGAGATGGTAGGGCCAGGGTTGGGGTGGATGTCTCCACTTAGGGCTAGTTTTGATAAGCATGAGATTATTAGTTTTCTCAGTTTTTGAATGTGTTTGATTATAAGGGAAACTTTATGATTGTGCTCTGTGGGTAATAGGTATGGTGGGAGGGTTACTATGTTAAGTTGTAGGGATGCTTTATGATTGAGTATCTGGTTGGTAGAATGTGGGGGGTGCATAGGGATGGTTCTTGAGCTGGTGGGAGGGGAGCTGAGTGTGGGTGAGACATGAGTGGTGGTGTGAGTGGGGGAATGATGGAGCTTTGGTAGGATGTAAGATATGCAAGGAGAGTGCATGCAGTGAGCATAGGGAAGGTATGCTTGTACATGTTAGTTGAGGAGGTGTGATAGTAGTGGGAAGATGGGGGAGGTAGTGTTGGGTTAGTGCTGTGGTTGGCTATTAGAAAGATGGGAGGGGTTTGAGTGCAATAAAGGTGGGACCACTGGGGGCGGGAGGAAATAGGGGGCAGGGTGGGGAGCGAAGCAGGTACAGACCCTGTTAGTTGCTGGTATGAGGGGCTGGAAAACAATCACAACGCAAAGAAAAGTATGTGTTAAGAAACAATCACAATTGACCAAGGACTGCTCTGAAACTGTAAGTCATTTCAGACTTTCTTAATTTCTCAGGTGGAAAAACAGGATAACCTTGTATCAGTAGACTACTGTGGTCATAGTTTAAATTTACAAACACACAGTATTGATCAGTTATGGATACGATTTGCTAACAGAAGGGAATAAGAGAAAGTGGAAGATGTGTGTGTGTGTGTGTGTGTGTGTGTGTGTGTGTGTGTGTGTGTGTGTGTGTGGTGGGGGGCTGCTTACAACCAAAGCAGAGTGCTCTCCAGGGGAAAATGAATATTGGCTCAAACAGGTAGACACATACTCAAAGTTAACTGTAGCTGTTTGTAGACTGTTCAGACCCGGACTGCACTTTTCTTACAAGACTGTTAAAGGTGGTACCACAGTTGAAAACTTAAGAGTGGTGTTAGGTCTAGAAAAGAAGAGTACAGAGAGGAGTAAGTACTTTTGAGATGGTAAAAATATATTATAAAGATTACAAAAAACACACTGAGCAAATAGCTGCAGGACAATGCCATGCACCAACTACTTAGTATATGCAGATACTGAGCCAATTGGAAGAACATTAGAAAAGAAACCCCAAACAGTTATGCAGTTATAGATAAAAATATAGTGAGCAGCAATCTGTCATGGTTCTCTAATGTGATTCTATCCACCAGTAACAGCACGATTATATAGAAATAATTAGACACTAGTATGAGCTGCCTACACACAACACAATTACATGAATAACATTAGTGAACAAGGTGCAGCTATGAAAATAGACCATACATACTATTATATTAAAAACAAATTGGTGCATACAAATGCTAGCATGCCATAGTAACAGCTAATAATAAAGCATAAATCATATTAGATGTCTAAAACAATTCAACATAAACATATACAGTTGTAAAATGTCTAATGCAATTCAACAAAAATAGGCATTTACAGTTGTAAAACACTTACTGGAGAGACACTGAGTCTTCATGGGGCCTGTAGCAGAGTGGATTGTAGTTTTAAAAATGGTGCCTGCCACAGGTAATATTTATTAACTTTGGGTTTGTCTTAAGGTAACCAACAGGGAAGGGGGAGGGGAGAACAAGGGTGTGAGCAGGCAGTTCTTTGTAATGCTGCTAATGAGCCAAAGGAAAGACAAGTATGTGTTAAGAAACAATCACAATTGACCAAGGACTGCTCTGAAACTGTAAGTCATTTCTGACTTTCTTAATTTCTCAGGTGGAAAAACAGGATAACCTTGTATCAGTAGGCTACTGTGGTCATAGTTTAAATTTACAAACACACAGTATTGATCAGTTATGGATACTATTTGCTAACAGAAGGGAATAAGAGAAAGTGGAAGATGTGTGTGTGTGTGTGTGTGTGTGTGTGTGTGTGTGTGTGTGTGTGTGTGTGTGTGTGTGTGTGTGTGTGTGTGTGTGTGTGTTGGGGGGGCTGCTTACAACCAAAGCAGAGTGCTCTCCAGGGGAAAATGAATATTGGCTCAAACAGGTAGACACATACTCAAAGGTAACTGTAGCTGTTTGCAGACAGTTCAGACCCGGACTGCGCTTTTCTTACAAGACTGTTAAAGGTGGTACCGCAGTTGAAAACTTAAGAGTGGTGTTAGGTCTAGAAAAGAAGAGTACAGAGAGGAGTAAGTACTTTTGAGATGGTAAAAATATATTATAAAGATTATAAAAAACACACTGAGCAAATAGCTGCAGGACAATGCCATGCACCAACTACTTAGTATATGCAGATACTGAGCCAATTGGAAGAACATTAGAAAAAAACCCCAAACAGTTATGCAGTTACAGATAAAAATATAGCGAGCAGCAATCTGTCGTGGTTCTCTAATGTGATTCTATCCACCAGTAACAGCACAATTATATAGAAATAATTAGACACTAGTATGAGCTATCTGCACACAACACAATGACATGAATAACATTAGTGAACAAGGTGCAGTTATGAAAATAGACCATACATACTACTATATTAAAAACAAATTGGTGCATACAAATGCTAGCATGCCATAGTAACATCTAATAATAAAGCATAAATCATATTAGATGTCTAACACAATTCAACATAAACATATACAGTTGTAAAATGTCTAATACAATTCAACAAAAATAGGCATTTACAGTTGTAAAACACTTACTGGAGAGACACTGAGCCTTCATTGGGCCTGTAGCAGAGGGGAGTGTAGTTTTAAAAATGGTGCCTGCCACAGCTAATATTTATTAACTTTGGGTTTGTCTTAAGGTAATAAACAGGGAAGGGGGAGGGGAGAACAAGGGTGTGAGCAGGCAGTTCTTTGTACTGCTGCTAATGAGCCAAAGCAAAGACAAGTATGTGTTAAGAAACAATCACAATTGACCAAGGACTGCTCTGAAACTGTAAGTCATTTCTGACTTTCTTAATTTCTCGGGTGGAAAAACAGGATAACCTTGTATCAGTAGGCTACTGTGGTCATAGTTTAAATTTATAAACACACAGTATTGATCAGTTATGGATACTATTTGCTAACAGAAGGGAATAAGAGAAAGTGGAAGATGTGTGTGTGTGTGTGTGTGTGTGTGTGTGTGTGTGTGCGTGTGTGTGCGTGTGTGTGCGTGTGTGTGCGTGTGTGTGTGTGTGTGTGTGTGGTGGGGGGGCTGCTTGCAACCAAAGCAGAGTGCTCTCCAGGGGAAATTGAATATTGGCTCAAACAGGTAGACACATACTCAAAGTTAATTGTTTGCAGACAGCTCAGACCCGGACTGCGCTTTTCTTACAAGACTGTTAAAGGTGGTACCGCAGTTGAAAACTTAATATTGGTGTTAGGTTCAAAGTTAACTGTAGCTGTTTGCAGACAGTTCAGACCCAGACTGCGCTTTTCTTACAAGACTATTAAAGGTGGTACCGCAGTTGAAAACTTAAGAGTGGTGTTAGGTTCAAAGTTAACTGTAGCTGTTTGCAGACAGTTCAGACCCAGACTGCACTTTTTTTACAAGACTGTTAAAGGTGATACCGCAGTTGAAAACTTAAGAGTGGTGTTAGGTTGGAGAGACACTGAGCCTTCATGGGGCCTGTAGCAGAGTGGATTGCTACATACTATCCCTTCCTACCTACCAGCAGTGAAAAACAGTGATAACAAATACAATATAAATTCAAATAAAACTTTTCTTACCAGTCAACTTCACAGTAATGCAGAAACCAAAGTAGGATTGTTTAGATATGCTCATACGCTTGTGCAAAGCCTTGGCTATTAGTGGCACAAAAAAGAATGTCACTGGTGTATTATTGAAATCAGATGAGTACTTTCCTTGTAATGGTCTTAATGGCTCAACATGCTATTAATATTTGTACTTAATTTAATTGCAGTGCAATAGGTCCAGTGTTTGAATCCACATAATGGATAGTTGAGCTTTAACCTCTTTTTTGGTGTCAGATATGAGAATATTTTTCATTTGTACCTCATACTTTACCATCTTGCCAAACAAATGCCATCCATTAAATTTACTTTCTTTAATGGTATATTGCCGACATTTTGTGGGTATGTATCACATTACTATATTGTTACTTTTTGCAAATGTGCTGTGCCAGTCTTACTCACCTATCCTAAAATCAGTTCACATAAATGCTTCCAGAAATCCATGATGTACATATATACATCAAAATAGCACTGAAAACACATACATCACACTGAATCAGTTGTATATCTGAGTAATGGTTATGTGTAAAAATGCCTGGAATATGCTTAGGTTCACATCCCCTCATCAGCCTGTATGCCCCTGTCCTCTATATGTGGGCTTTCTTAAAATAATGATATTAGTTAAAACACAAGCACATCACACACATCCACAGTCTTATAAATTAGAACTGACATTTTTGTGATCATTCTTTGCAAAGTGTTTGACAAGGAGAGCCACTGGTCAGCAATTACTGTATAGAAGTGGTGGTTCCCACCCTATAGCAAAAACTCAAAAACTCTTAAAAAAAAATAAACAGACTGTTTAATCCAAGTTTAGCACTTTTGTCCACTGTTATAACAGCAGGACTTCATCAGAACAACACAGACAGTGTGACACAAGGTCCTTAAATAACATTTGCTAATTAAACACATAATAAATTCTAGGCTAGCTACCCTTGTGAGCCATTTTGTGTTTAGTCAATTTCCCTTTCGGTAGATGAATTAATCTATCCCATTTGATGCTAGATTGGCCTTACCCATCCCATGGTCCATAATTGTATATTACCCCAATGCAAATAATAGCTCTCCCTCTAAATCATTGTTTGGTCCTAGCACAGAACCCTGGGGGACTCCTATGGTGACTGGTCAATTTGTGGATGTATCTTCTCTTATTTTGATTTCTTATGTCCTATCTGTGAACCAGTTGACAATCTAGGGGGTGACATAGTTTTCCCCATAGTTTATTTATTCTTTCTACTATGCCTGACTGTGGGGCTGTGCCAGAAGCTTTGGTCAGGTCAAGGTATACAGTGTGTACCATTCTACCTTCATCCATTTCTTTGGTGACCTTTTCAAAAAAATCTACTGGGTTAAGTAAGAATGACCTGCCATTGATGAATCCATTCTGAGACAAGTCCAGTCCAGTCTTTGGAGCTTTCCTATGTCCTTATTGATTAGTTCCATGATCTACACCTTATAAGCACAAGTGGAGTATGGATCTTTCATAATGGTATGTAAATTTGCATTCTTTCTCAAGTGCTGCTTTAACTTAACTTTTTTTTCCATATTTTTTGTTCCATAACTAAGGAGAATAAACTGTCACAGTTATTCTTATTATATAATATTCAGGTATTATATAAGTATTGACCATTGGATGAGTAAGGCCAAACTAACACCAAGTGGCACAGCTAATTTAAGTGTCAAAGGGGAAATTGGCTAGGCATAAATGGCCAACAAGGACAGTTAGCCTAGTACTTATCTATGAACCTTTCCATGGCATTGCATAACAGGCTGGTGAGGGTTATGTAATTACCTGGGTCTGTGGAAAGATCTCCCATATGCAGTGGAATGACTGTAGCTGTTCTCCATTTACTTGGTACAAAACCTGCATTACAGCTAAGATTGAACAGTGTTGTTGGGAAGGCTAAATTGTGATTTGTGCTGTTTAAGATCCATCTGGGGATACTGAATTCACCTATCGATACAGTATTTGTAATTTTTCATAACACCTTTAGGCCTTACGCTTGTGTGATAGCTGTGATACTTAAGCTATTAACTAACTAAATAAATACTTAAACATTTCTGTTATAAATACAACAAATTATAAAATACTTTCCTAAGACAACATTTAGCACTTAATTTACAAAAACAGGTTTCCTCAAAAAATAATTACACATGAGCTAACTCTCTGATGATACCTGCCATGCACTTGAACCTGGCATTGGCACCCATCAATTAGCTTTCAAGATATAAACAGAATAGATGGCTGTCTCTGCTTGATCCATACTAGTAGATCCATACTAGTATGGCTGTCTCTGCTTGTAAGGATCACCACCAGGTATAATATTTCCATTCATAGTTTACAGCTGCAGTGGCTATGCTTTTCAGTTGTATTGCTCTATGGCAAAGTGCCACTGCAGCCATATGGTTTCAGAATGTAGCTCACAGGGAAATGTCTTGCGAGCTACACGCCGGAACCCAAAATATTTACTTCCATCTTCACTACAAGGCATTCCTTATTCTCGTTCAAGGAATGCATTTATTTCATTATTTATTTATTTTATTGTCAGACGTCTGACAAATGTATACATTCCTTTGGGATCATTTATGGATTCCATGACCTTAAGCATTACAGTAAATTTTCTCCAAAGTATAGCTGTTTCTCTCCTCTTTTTTTTTCTTTTTTTTCAAAGAAGCAAATAACATTTTGTAACCTAAGTTATTTAAATATTGTATATCTTTATCTATCAAGTGAGTCTCTTGCAATGATATAATATCTTGCCTGTTTAATTTCAGATAAATCAATGATTTCCTCTTGATGCCATTATTTGATCCATTTATATTAATAGATAATAGATTAAAACTATTCATTCTATGTATTTAAAAATATTTCTTTTAAATGGTAACATGACACATTTATCTACCATATTAGGTTAATTGTGTATAAGACTAATGCATTCTTCCAACACTATCTTAATATTTCACATTTTGAATTCTTCCTTTCTACAAAATTAACTACTAAAATTCATAACAAGAACAAGTCTACAACTGTAACTGTATATATTACTAATAAAGCACAACCTACCATGGTTACCAAAGTTCCTAGTTTGCCTATCAAATAGACAAATTGCTATATTATCTCTCTGACTACCAATACCTAAAAAGTCATCAAAAAACTATCCAAAAGCTAGTATAGTATAATATTATATATGTTAACAGTAATAAGAGACTATTAATTTAATTATATAATTTGCAATTTAAAACTACTCCTCCCTTACTACATACAAGTATAATAATACTCTTCTATTAATCACAAATATTAAGTAATCCAACAAATAGTGTACTATATACCTACTTATTTAATAGTAGTATAAATTGTCCATTAAATATTCCAAAGTTATTCACTTTTTTGTATAAAAGTTCCACAAATAAACCTTGATTTTAGCACAGTTATTGGTTTTCCAGCTGTTCCTGACCGTACTTTCACTTGTTTTTAATGTTTTTAATTTTAGAAGCAATTTTCCAGTAATGGAGGGATATACTTAATGTACCAGTTCATTTTTTAAGTATTATTCAGAATTTTATCGTTGTTAACAAAAGTGGATGCCTCCTCCAGTGTGTCAAATATGTTAGTTCCTTCAGAAAGCAATAATTTGATTTTTGCAGGAAACACCAAAGGAGCTTTACTATTGTTCTTTTTTTACGTTCCTTGATCAGTGGTAAATAGAATTCTATTTTACTCATTACTATACTAGAATGACCATAGTCAAATTTAACTACATTTTCACCTATTTTAATAGGTGGGCTGGACCATGTTGTTTTTAATATTTGATCTTTTTTCTAAGCTAGTCATAAACTTAACTATAATTGAACATGATGGTGGGTTTTCCTTTTTCAAAGGTGGTCTCAGGGATCTATGTGCCCTTTCAATTCCAAAAGATAAAGTTTCAGGTACATTTAATGTTTTATGTAGCCAGGTTATTAAGAAGTTCATTATATTGTCTCCCTCATACTTTTCAGGTATACCATGAAATCTAATGTTATTTCATCTCAGTCTATTTTCTAAATCATTGACTTTATATATGAGACAGTTATTTTGTTTAAAAAATCTGTGTGAGACTCACCTTCAGTTATTCTCCTTTCATGATCGTTTAAAGTGTCTTCCATACTGCTGATTTGTACACATTGTTGCTTCATAACAAGTTTTCTAAATGTTCCATGTTCTTTCTGGTCTCTTCTTTGGAAGTTTCTATTTTGGTAACCACTTTGTCCATTTTAAGTAATACATCCTATGTACTAGATATTATTGATTGGATGTTTTTTTTAACACAAGAATCCTGAGTACCATTTCTTGGGTGGCTCATGTTGAAGTTTCTTCTCTCTTAACCTAGCAGTTAAAATTCTGACAGGAAAATTACAGCTTTTGAAGAACTTGAAGCTGTTTTTTTTCTGACTATTAATAAATAAAATTAGCTACCTCCAAATTTTATTTTTTTGATTATATTTTCTGTCAGAGAAAAGTTTTCAGTCAGAGTTTTCACCAGTTGCTGCTCTGTTAGCCATCTTAGCCACATCTCTTAGCACACCTTTGGTGGGTTTATTGATGCTGTTGTGGATTTGTAAATCAATTTTAAGATTGTCAGCAATTGTCATGCCAAGTAGTTTTATATGTGAGATAGCTTCAATTGTGGTATTATTTAAGGAAGAAATTTTAAAGGAAGGAAGGAAGAAAAGATAGAGAGTCATTTAGTAGGCTGGTGTCTATTGATTAAGTATGAGTTAAACCATAGTAGTGTGGACTGTGATAATCCCAGGGAAGACAATTGGCAGAGAAGTTTTTCATGAGAGACTAGATCAAAAGCTTAGAGAGATAAATGAATAAAATGCAAATGAGTTTGCCCTGGTCTATGGCTTTGTTAATAGTGTATGTTCAGGTTAATAAGGCTGTTGTAGTGATATAGGAAAGTCTAAAACCATGCTGTGTTTATGTGTGTGTTGGGGGGTCATGAGCTTTTCCTGAAGGATGTGATCAAGTAGTTGTTTGTGAATGCACTTCTCCAGAATTTTTTTGACAAAGGAGATAATATGACAATAGGTCTTAAATTGGTTATATCAGATGAGGTTCCTCATTTATGAATGAGGATGATTAATAAGAGTTTAGTTCCATATAGGTTGTTTGTATAAACACGGGATAGGCTGTGGAACTGGAAGCTAGTTTGAGGTATTCTGCTGGGAGATTATCAGATGAAGGAGAACAGGGTTTTAGTTTAAAGAGTAGCAATTTGTTATAGGGGTCTATATGGCTTTTAGGGTGAAACATGGGGCATTTGATGTCGAGGTGAGAGCATCTCAGGTTATTAGGTGGAAAATCTTTAGTAAGGGCTTTAATGCTTTCTATAAAATGTGTGTTAAATTGAGGACCTATTTGGAGACAGTGTTATTGGGTGCAGGATTAGAAGTGGTGGTTATACCAGCATATCATATATTACGAATAGAAGGCCAACATTTTTAAGGTTGAAACACTTTAGTATGGGTTTGCTGTAGATGATTTTCTTTGTATTAACCTCTTTTAGTACAGTTTTGTAATTCTTTTAAGTGTTAATTTTGGAGAGAGCTATGTTTTAACCATTCTTTACAAGCCCTATCTCTTTCATGAAATAGGTGGTTGCCGTGAGTAGATAACCAAGGAGTATGCATTATTCTTTACTTGTTTGGTTCTAGTTGAAGCCAGACTGTTGAGCGTTTTCAGAAAAAGTGAGTTAAATTTGTGAACAGTTTCATCAAATGGAATATTTTTCAGGATGGACCAGTTAAAGGAGCTTTTGATTCTATTAAATGTATCAAGGTTAAAATTAGTGGGGTTACTAGAAGTTCTAAATAAGCATTGTTTGACATGATGGGTACGGAGTCTGCTTGCATATACAGGGAGGTGGTTACTAAGAGAATCAGAGAATGCCACTCGAGATGTACTTAGAGAAATCAGGCATCAGTATCCAATCAAGAACTGATACACAGTTTTAGGATTGTTATAATGTGTGGGGAAGTGAAAATGAGTTGTGTCAAGCCAAATAGATTGAGGCCAGTTGATTGATATTTTCTGCAGATAATCTGCCAGTTGAAATTAATGTCACCTAGAATTATCTTTTCAATAGAAACTGTATGTGAAACCCAGTTTTAGATGTTTTCCAGATTTGTAGAATTATTGCCAGGGGAATATAGAGTACTATAATATATAGTTGTTTGTGGTTATTTGGTTTAAGATGAGAGTTCAGCATTGTAGATCAGACTGCAAGTGCTGTGTGCACTGTATCTTTAAGAAACATGTCAAGGCTGTAAATGCACATAAAAATTCCAGACAATTGCAATCTCTAGTGCCATTTTGAAAGAGCAGCCAGACAGTGAGCATGCATGATTGCAGTTGTTAGTTTGTAGTTAAGTTACTTAAGTTAAAGTCAGTATACTTCTACAGTGATGTGTTTGTATAAAGTAAAGCTGCTTGAACAGAACCCACAAAAACTCTTCTATTGTGTCCTATGTAGGAAAGCAACATGGTGTCAGAACTGGGATCACAGAAAATACTATTCAGAGCCATGAGGTGCAGAGATGACAGTGAAGGTAAAACTGAGAGAAAAGAGCACAAACAGAGCCAGAAATTAAGCAAAGGTAATGTGAAATAGCACAAACTGTTTATTTGGTACAAGAGACAATAAGGGGCATTACAAGGGCACAAACCACATTATTAAGCAAGCAGAAGGCATAAAAGGTATTAACTAAGGGAAATGTTTAAAATAAAGGTATTTGATGAAATGATTAATAGTAAAGCAAAACTGCACGTTTAAAGCAAAACTGAGCATGTTTAAAGCAAAACAGTTGTATTTAAGGCAAAACTGGGCATGCTTAGAGTAAAATGAGCACAAGAAAAGTGCATTGGGCATGAAAAGGACTTACATGAACAAAACAAATACAATAAGGGCAAAAAGGGCACATTAAGCAAAAATAAAGCAAGGTGACTGCATGTGGTTTGGCAAAGTGCTAAGTTTTGGCATAACTACAACTTTGTATTGTATCAAGGGCATAACTAAGGTTATTCAAGGTATCTCAAAGTGTAAAAGTGCTTACAGAGTGCATTATATTACTATGCATGTATTTCAAAGAGTTTATTGTGTGCAGGTGCAACTATTTCATAAAATACAGTCAAGGTATAACTATTTTGAAAAGTTTCTTGTTCTGGGTGTGTCTTTTCAAGGAGTGTCACCATTACAGAGAGTTTCTAGTACTGTAAAGAGTTGCCTAGCAAGGTACAACCATTTTGGGGACATTTCAGTGTGCTGTGTATGCAGTTATTCACAAAGTGCAATTACTTCAAAGTGTTATTGAGTTTTGGGCAAGAGATGTCCAATTTATTTGCATTGTGCAGTTATTTGATATGTTTCTTACACTGATAAGAGGTGATCTCTTGCAAAAAACATTATAAGAGTATTACAGTTCCTGAGAATTATTCGGTCACATCATAAAGTTGTTGAAATGTTTCTTAAAATGATGATAAACAACTTTAGCAAAATGATAATAAATGACTTTAGTATTTAGCCTTTCAAAATGATATTACAAGAATATTAAAGTGTCCAAGAAGTTTATTTCACAAATTCCAGTTATTTAAAGGTACTACAAGTTTGTCCATTAGCATAATTTCAAAAATCCCAGAAGGTACAAATTCAGAAGCACAAAGGCATTGGACAAAGTTACAAATACTGGCATAACTTTCTGGCATATGTGTATATGTGTATGTTTGTGCTTATTTGCAAAACCCTTCACTGGTATGTGTTGCTATGGCAGACACATTTCAAAATCTCCTACCACTAGTATTTGATCAGAATACTGCAGAAAATTGGAGAATATTTGAGCAAGAGTACTATATTTTTTATACAAGCAGCTTATGCAGACAGAGATACATGCACCAGAGCATTCATTTTGATAAACCTATCTGGGTCAGAGGCCGCAGACAGAAAGCGTTCATTTGTGTATGCATTAGCAGTATATGAAGGAGAAGGTGAAAACCATCATATTGCTGTACAGGCTGAATCAAGGGAAAACCCTGAGTTTTTGAAGCAGAGAAATGTGTAACCCCCAGTCAAATATTACATTAGAGAGACTTTTATTTTACACAATAGATCAGAAACCAGGGGAAACATTTTCAACTTATATAAATGACCTGAGAAACAGAGCTAAAATGTGTCAATTTGGTGACTTAAAAGATGATCTGATAAAGGACACGCTTGTGTGTGGTATTAATAGTGCTGCTGTGAGAAAGATTTTAACCCGTGACAATGATTTAACATTGACCAAGGCCATAAATATTTGTTGAATCCATGAGATAACAGCAAAACACACAAGTATGCTTGTGACTGACAAGAGCATGGTTTCAGTTGGCTCCAGAGCAAATGTAGATAGTATGCAACACATGGCAAACAAAAGCAGGACCAAGCACGTGGCAGATACAGAGTTTCCAAGGAAGATATAGCTTTCCAGAAAGGTCTAAGAAAGGAGCATGCTAAAGCTCAAGGTCAGTGCAGTACAAGCATGAATCAGAAAAACCCACATCTATCTTTATTGCTAAATGTTGCAATTGTGGTGCAAATCATGAGTCTAAAAAAAGAGAAGTGTTTAGCATTTGGTCAGCAATGTCACGCATGTAAAAAATAGAACCATTTCCAAAAGTTTTGCAAATCAAGTAAACCTCACACAGTTGTAAAGAAAGGTTGCACAAAAAAGCAAGTTGATCAAGTAGAGCCGAAGCATTCAGCTTTCTATGTAGATGGTGTGTCAGTGCTTGGTGAAAGAGTTGATGCAGTGAATTTACTGACACGGAGTGAAGTGTTTTGTACTGTCTGGATTAATGGAAAATCCACAGAGCTTAATGGAGAACTGCACCCACAGACTCAAAAACATGTTTATTTCTTCATGGTTTGGTGTTTCCTACATTTTAACACCACTCTGGGACTATTTACAGGTTTTTAAATATTTTTATACCTTATTTCTGATTCTGACCTCATGGGGTCTAGCATGTTGAAGTGATCCTGATTGTTTAGGCTCCCTCTAGGTATCCCACAATGTAGTGCTTGTCTGTATAAAATTACATCATGCAGGCCTCTTTCTTCCTAAAGCTCCTGTCACTGCATTGATTTTACATGCATACACTGCTGTCTTTCAGTCAGTTACTTTTAAATAACATTTCATGCCATTCAATGACTACTTAAAACACAAACAGTGCAAATGTCACAGAACAGACTTTCAAAGTGCTTCATACCTAACTTCGATAGCTGTCAAAGTGCTAAGCATAATTTGCGCTGTTACCTGCTGTGATTGACAGCTCACAGCAGGAAACTTGACTCATGTACTGTTTCCTTGTTCTAGACATTACTTTCTGTATGGGTAGGGGAAGGACCTGGGAGCTATAACATCACAGCATGGGTGGGTTTTTATAACAGTTGTGATGATGTCAGTTTGGGAGGGAATTGGCCAGAAAACTACCTGCATTCATTGGCCTTGATGACATAAATGAATTGGAGACTGCAGCAAGCTTTTCCAGTGTGGGATAAATGTTTTTTGAAAGTGAAACCACCACGGTACAGTAAGGTATTGTTCTAGTGGAGAGAAACAGTCAGTTTAAAATATTTTAAATGCTGTATTGTTTATTCATAGCAGGGACTATAAATAGGGAGAAAAAGACAGAGAAGTTGAGCATTTAATAATAGAATCCCATTGTTGTCCTTTCAAGTAGACACTGGTTCAAAGTGTAAAGTTATATCAGCAGACGCATTTGCCAAAGTGAGAACTAATGAACAGCTCAATGTGGCCAGTAGTGTGAAACATTTTGCTTATGGAGGTGAAATAATTCAAACCGAGTGATGGTTTCATGTTATTTGTCCAAGAACTGTTACAGCTTGTTATTCTATGTAGCCTGAAGACCAGTGCAATCTTTATCTGGTCTCAAAGATAGTTTAAAAATGAATCTTTTGCTAAAGAGGTTCTTCAAATAAGTGCATTTCCAAGTTCTAATTTTTCTGAAGCCATTTTCTCAGAGTATGCTGATGTTTTCGATGATAAGTTGGGCAAACATCCAGTTATATATTCCATGAAGTTAGAGCCAGAGGTCACTCCAGTAGTCAGACCACCAAGGAGAGTTATGATAGCTATGTAGAATAAAGTTAATGCTCAGCTGGACAAAATGGTGCAGCAAGGTGTGATTTGTCCAGTTACAGAATCAACTGAATGGGTGTCATCCATGGTAGCAGCTCACAAAGAAGGCACAGACAAAATCAGAGTATGTATTGACCCAAGAGATCTGAACAAAACATTAAAGAGACCGTATCATCCAATGCGCAGTCGAAGAAGTTTCAGCTCTAATCCCGAACGCTACTGTTTTTTATGTCTTGGATGCAAAGAGCTCATTTTGGCAAGTGATCACAAATCCTCATTTCTAACTACTTTTGGTACTCCATTTGGCAGATACAGATTCCTGAGGATGCCATTTGGAATAAATTATGTAAGTGAAGACTTTCAGCGTGCAATGGAGCAAATGTTTTCGGGTTATCCTTGTACCATATTAGTAGATGATTTATTGGTTGGAGGCAATGGTGAAGCAGAGCATGATAGAAACTTCAAGAAAGTTCTAGACAGAACACATGAAATAAACTTGAAGCTCAATCCTCTGAAATGCAAATTCAGACTTCCAGAAGTGTCCTATGTAGGCCATTTGTTTACAAGTACAGGATTGAGACCAGACCCGACCAAGCAAGCAGCTATGTTTGAAATATCAGAACCAGATAATATACAAGCTTTACAGCATTTTCCAGGCATGGTCAACTATTTAGGCAAGTTTATACCAGACTTCAGTGAGTTAACAGCACCTTTAAGAAAGCCAGCATGCAAAAATGTTGCATAGTCATGGTTGTAACAGCACCAGAAGGCATTTGAAGACCTCAAGCAGAAAATTGCCACCCCACCTACATTAAGATACTATGATGTGAACGGACCAGTTACACTTTCTTGTTATGCTTTAAAATTTGGTCTTGGTGCAGATATACTTCAAGAGGAAAGACCAGTAGCCTATGTATCTAGAACACTTACCCAAACTTGAGATGCAGTATGCTCAAAATGAGAAGAAGCTTTTGGCAATTGTATTTGCATGTTCCAAGTTTCATGATTATATTTATGGTCGAGCTATTCAGAATGAAACTGACCTCCAACCTCTAGTTACTATTCTAAAAAGCCTATGCATTCCACTCCAGTGAGATTACAAAGAATAATGCTCAAATTGCAAATGTACAATTTCAAAATGGTCTACATGAAAGGCAAATTGCTCTATCTGGCTGATACCTTATCCAGATTGCCCAGAAATACAAAAGAACAGCTTTATGCAGAGAATTGTGACTCTGATGTGATGTCAGTGTGTAATTTTTCCACCACTAGACTTGATGAGTTAAGAGATCACACACAGACTGATCAAATTTTGCAAAAGCTCAATAACTTCATTAATGTTGGATGGACGTCAAATCAATCTAGTGTACCACGTGAAGTGAAAACCTATTTTCCTTACACAGATGAATTGTTGATGGAAGGTGGCATTATTTTCAAAGGTCCTAAAATTGTTTTTCCTGCTTACTTACAAGAATATATCAGATTTTGCATCATGGTCATCTAGGATTCACATCCACTAAGAGAGCCTTCATTACCAAAAGACACTGATAGAGTATTTTCTTCTTGTTCAGTATGCAATAGTATTAGACCACATTTGCAAAGAGAACCACTTCAGTTAAGTCCAGTTCCTGAACTACCTTGGATTACAGTTGCAACTAATATCTTTTAATGGAACAATCAATGCTACTTGGTTCTGGTAGGCTCTTATTCAGATTGGTTTGAGATCAATCTACTACCTAACCTAACATCCACTGCTGCTATTACTAAGTTGAAATGTAATTTCTCAGTTTATGGTAGTCCACACAAAGTTCTTTCTGACAATGGTACTCAATTTACTAGCCAGTTGGTTCAGAAATTTGCAAAAGAATGGGACTTTGTACATGTCACTAGTAGTCCTGAATATCCTCAAGTCCAGTGATCTAGCTGAATGTGCAGTGCAGAGTGCAAAGCAATTACTTGAAAGCATGACAATGCTGATGTGTTCTTGAATTTGCTTAATCTCAGAAACATACCCAGTGACGATATTCTTGGCTCATCTGCTCAAAGACTACTTTTCAGGCAAACTAGAACTAAGCTACCCATTACTTCCAGTTTATTGAAGCCTAAACCTAAAAACAATAAAACTATCCAAGCTCAATTGTTGAAGAAGCATAATATCCAGAAATCTAGTTATGAACGATTGAGCAGATTACTTTGTCCTTTGAGGGAAGGAGAGATGGGATGAATCCAGACAACAAAAGGTTTTGATCAAATTGGACAGATTACAGGCATCTGTGCTGAACTGAGATCCTACTTGGTAGACTTCAAGGGTATGGATTATAGGAGGAACCATAGACATCTTCCTGTACCAGAATCACCATCACAACATTGTCTCTGTGATGCAGACTCCAAATCTAAGAGTGAATCAGACACTGTTCTCATACCAGACTGTGTTCATAATTCTGATTCCATTCCAGAAAATGAATTCCCAGTTTTATGTCACATGATATGGATGAGTATCTAAGCCTAGTGTGAAATACACAGCAACCTGGACTTGATTGTATATATATATATATATATATATATATATATATATATATATATATATATATATATATATATATATGCATGTGTGTGTGTGTGTGTGTGTGTGTGTGTGTTTAGTATTGCATAATGCATAACAAAGAATTACCTGTGATTTCTGCATGTCAGATAGACTCATAATGTTGTATGATATTCACAAACAGGGAGGATGTAGATCAGAGTGCAAGTGATATGTGCGCTGTATCTTTAAGAAGCATGTCAAGGCTGTACATGTACATATAAATTCCAGACACATGCAATCTCTAGTGCCATTTTGAAAGAGCAACTAGAGGGTGAACATGCATGATTGCAGTTGTTAGTCGGTATTTAAGTTACTTAAGTTAAAGTCAGTAAACTTCTATGGTGATGTGTTTGTATAAAATAAAGCTGCTTGAACAGAATCCACAAAGACTCTTCTATTGTGATCTAGATAGAAGAGTGACAAGCATTATGGAATTTAGGACCAGATTTATTATAGGGTTAGATTTCAAGACAATCAGGGTAGACCTACTTCACCACTTTTTTTTTAAATTCTATCCGCCCTGACAATATTATAATCAGGGAGTGAAATTTCAAAGTAGAGTGTATGGGATTTTAGGCATGTTTCAGTTATGGTATGAATTTCCGGTTTAATGTGGGACATCCAGGAGTAGAGTTCTGAAATATTATTATGGATGCTATGAGTATTTAAGGAAATAAATTTAAGATATTTGGCAGAGTTTGAGGTAGGCAGGTTGGGTTTTGATGGTTTTGGTGATTGTGGTGCAGTCCATGTTTTGGAAAAAGATGGGTGGGCTGAGTAGGAAGGGGTGTTTTGCTTGGGATGAATTTTGGAGGCTACTGGGGAGTCAGGATGAGAGGAGGGGAGGGGGTTGGAGGGAATATCCCAACAGGGTGGTGAGATAGAGAGAGAGATGGATACATTTGGGAAGCTTATTTTGGTTTAACTTTACGGGTTAATTTTAGTTTGGTGCAGTAAGGGTGGGAGGTTCGTAAATTAAATTTGAAGCAAAGATTCACAGAGTTGCATATACTGAAGTAGTTAATGTTGAAGTGAGGTGATTCAAATGGCTAAAAGTGAAGCAGATAGCAGGAGAAATGTGTGTATGATTGAATGATGTATGGTAATTTGTAAGGTGATAAAACAGGAAGAGTAAGGTTGCAGTAACATTTAAGAGAAGCATGATATGTAGCTTTGTAGAAAGACTGGTCAGTGAGACAGGCGCTAAAACACTTGGGTAACAAATATAGGAGTAGATACATGAGTGAGGTGGATAAAGTTGTGATCACTGGGGTCAGTTAGTAGATATAAGGGAGGAAAGTGATTAAATGCAGACATATGGTTTAGGAGTCGTGTATTTATTACTTTGCTTGTGGTATTCCTATATTTATGTGTATGCCTTTAAGACAGGTGGGACACAAGTGGAGTTTTGAGTGGAGAATAGGTCCTATAAATGTAATGCCATGAGGTGGCTGGGGAATTGGGGGTGGGAAGAGAGCGTAGTGGGAAATAGCTCCAACATCTGCAGGAGAGTTGTTATCTGTTATGCTTTATGTGGAACAATGTTATGTAATAGGAGCAATAGTCTAACATATGCCTTAGAAGCACAAGGGTTATACTACTCCATCAGACTGCAGTTACAATGGAACTATTTTGAGGGAGTAAAGTACTTCAAAACACTCTGAATTTACATGTGAGTTATCCTCAGAGAGCTACAGCTTCACAGCAAACAAGCCAAGTGCAGGAAAGTTTACAGAGCAGGAAGGAACAAACTAAATTTAGTTGAGAGAGCAGATGAAACAGTATAATCAACTACATCAAGGAGAAAAAGACCAGCCAGTCATGTGATAAATATTGTTTATGGTTGTAAGCATGGATTTTTTGATAGGGCTTTGCACTCTCACTACTATTATAAGACAACGGACAGCAAGTAAAACAGCAATCCACTACAAGTGTTTATAGTTCACTTATGCTGTGCTGATGAGGTCATAAGAAGGCTGAAACATGCATATCAACAGCTAGAGGGGTTTGGCTTTATTGGCCTGAATGTATCCACAAAGACTTAAAAAGAAAAAGTAAAAAATCCTGGACATTCAGAAGTCATTGTCTTTTCTAAAAAGATTTCAGGCCTGCATAAACTAAATCACTGCTGGTAATTCCCTGCTGTGTGAGGACATTACACCTATATATAATATACATGCTGATAGAGATTTTTTTCTGTTTTAACTGCTCCATTTTGTTTTCTTTTTTAAGAAATCTACTTTAAGAAATCTGATTGGCCCAGAGTTTATTTTCTATGTGAGAGATAGACATGCATTTCAAACATGTTTTTTTCATTGGTTAATTTGTCTCTTGAGTGATACTTAAATACACAGTGAATTTTCTGGTCTTTGTCTTTTCTAAAAAGTTTTCAAGCCTGCATAAACTAAACCACTGCTGGCAATTTCCTGATGGATGAGGAAAGTAAACCTGTATTTTTGGTCTGTGACTTGCTAATAGAGCTGCTTTCTGTTTTACCTGTTCCATTTTGTTTTCTGTTTTAAGAAATCTGTTTGGCCTGGTGTTTTTGTTCTATGTGAGAAATAGACTCTTAAATTATTTTTTCTTTATATTTCACATGTTTTTCTTTGGCTAAATTGTCTCTTGGATGTTACTTGAATGCACAGTGAATTTCTGGGCCTTTGTCTTTTCTAAAAAGATTTCAAGCCTGCATAAACTAAAGCACTGCTGGTGATTCACTAGTAGCATTTTTCACACTCCCTCCCCTTCACTGATTTGTTTTTTTAAACCTGGTGATTTTAAGCTACCCACCCTACTGTAAATTGAACTTAATAATCTCCTCCCTTTCTACACTTCTGTTGATATCCTGAATTTCCTTGTGCTTATATTGAAAAAGTGTATTTTGCCTCTCATTGTCTGTTCTACTGATTTATTTGATCTGAATTCATTATCTAGTGTATTTTTACATGCTACCAAGCACTTGTTTTTTACATCAAGAGGTCAGTGGATTTTCCATCTAGTGCACTGGGAGGTAGGCTGATCTGTTTTGGTTAGGGAACACTTGACATTTCTGCATGTAGTTTTATTGGTTGGATGGTTTATTAGTCAGCTTATCTTGTTTTACGTGTCTTTATACATTCTATAAAATTGAGTGGCTCTTGGCTCATTTATATAAAGCAGAGTACTTTTATTAAATAATTACACTTTTATAAGCTGTTTAAAATTCATTATTGTATATGTATCTTTATGTTTGTTTGTGGTAGCATTTCATATCTTGAAAGTTTGTTTGTGGTAGTGTTTAACTCCAGACACTCCTTTACTGCGCTTTTACTTTAGGAGAACTGGGATTATTCATTTAGTGGCAGTAGGTATTTACCTGGCCTATCTGAGCAGGAAAGCACACAGAAGGGCTCTAAGTATTTTTTGCACTTCTGTTATATACTGTGACTGTACTTTAGCAGTTTCAGAAAAGCTGTACTGTCTGATGCTGCTTTAAGTAGTTAGTTGCACTGTATTACACTGTATCTGTTAGTTGTAAGGCTGTTGTAGGTAGTTTGACAGCCTTGCACTGGCCCAGTAATCAAGGAGCCTCAATCCTCACCACTAACACCAGTGAGAGATGTACACATTGGGAGGATGACAAGTACACACACAGTAAAGTATACTTTCTCTTAAGAGCACACAGAAATCACAGTCAGTCTGGGATGGTTTCTGCCTCTTTCTCCAGATCCCCAGTAAGACTCCCCACTGGCACAGCATTAGGGTTGAGATCTCAGCCGAGTGGCCATGTCAAAACCTCCAGCACCTTCTCTGTCCAACCAGTGCTTCATGTCCCTGACCAAGTAGCTGACACACATACACTTTGATATTTGATTTGTACACAAACACACACCTGGGAAAGGTGGGCACATGTTTACTAGCTATGCCCCCTTTTGCCCAGACTATAAGGTAGTACTAGCTGCCACCAGCCACTACCTATCAACTACTTTTAAGGCCCTTACCAAAGGGTGCCCAATCTTGCTGTGTAATGTTACTATTAATCCAAATGGTAAGTGTGACCAAGACTAAGGCTATTAAGGAGTGGCATATACAGTGTCACAAAATACATATGCAAGTACGCTAAGAGCTTAAATATCTCTAAACAAACCACCCACAATTAAAAGGTTTAAATATATTTAATATTAAATAACAAAAGAAGAAGACAATACTCAAACAACACAGTAACTACAGAGTTCAGAATCACAGGAAATGTTTTAAAACAACATTGTAGGACGGTCTCAAATAAATAACAGAAAACATCTAAACTAATCTTTACTATAGTCCTGTCTATATCTAAAATATACTATTCCCTAAATAACTTACTTACAGAGCAAGGCAAATGCAGATTATGATGATGAATGGATGTTTCTAGGTCCTAGACAAGATACAAAATGCACATACTTTCTCTGAGAGAGTTCTTAAATTAATAATCAACATTACTGTTTGGATGACATCACTCTTTATCACCTGTCTTCAATTCCCAGGCTATCAGAAACTTAACAAAATTTAACATTTCTATGTAAAAAATAAATACTTTTCAGCTGTTTGCTCAGAACTGGAAGTCATAAAAGAATTAAATACTTTTACATTTTACACCTAGTAATTACTTCTCTCCAAGACAATAGAAAGAAAACTCTCTCCAGGGATCTTAATCTAGCCTCTGACATGAACAGATCTTGCTAGAGAGACACACCTGCACCTTCTCTGGAAAAAGCTTTCAATTCACATGAAACAGAGCCCCTCCCTGACCATTTTCAAACACAACCTAGCTCAATGGATGGGTGACCACAAATTCACTTCTGGGGTGGCACCCATGTCCTTCCTGGACAGAGTAAGTCAGTATTAACTACCATACACCATTACCTCTGCAAACTTCACTCACTTAACCACCAACAATTGGGGCAACTTGGGATAATAATGACTAGGCTTGTAAGGGCTCTAGGGCCATTAGCCTGGTAACCCTCTATGAACCTATGAACCATATAGCTGAAACACTTGACGTTCATAAGAAGTCATGCATATATCCCATAGGCCTCTATTAACAGAAGGTTTAAAGTATCACACAGTAAAAACTGTAGGTTGGCTAGGTTTTTCTAGTAGTTTTTACAACTTGTAAAGTAGTGGATATATATGGTCCTATCCCACCACTATCCTGCTTATGTCTTAATTACTCTCCCAGCATCCTACCCTCTGCTTGCTCTCCATTTTCATTTCTGTCTGATCTATCCATTTTTCACATTTAGTCTGCTCAAAATATAGATTCACACAGCACACACTTGATGACAAATTACTTATAAACAGAAATCTCACTTTCTGTACTCAGCATTTGTGCAATGCTTGGTATCGGGCAACAAAGTCTACTACTGGCCCTCGTCCTATGGCAAAAACTAAAAAAAAAATAATTATGCATTCACTAACGCTTTGCCATCAATCATACAACTAAGCTTGACAACACTGAACTTCAGTAACCAATCCTGACAGAATGAAAGTAATGTCAGTGGCCTCTGTTACTTAGGTTTGTTTATTGGCTTATTGTACACCAGATATGAGAAGTAATTTCCAATATGTTCTCTGCACTACTGTATGTAACTGAAGGTGGGATTCTGACAAATTTTCTTTCCCAGTATGACAGTGTGTTCCATTGAACTTGCACAGTTACAAGCATATTTGCAGAGTGGTTTTGATGAGAGTGATAGGAATACCAGTTGCATGTTTGCCTTGTTATTATTCAGCACATCGTATACATGTATTCTATTTTTTATCATTACTGAAATATTTATGCTGTTGTCATAATCAGTTTTGTCACTTTCTTTCAACTGTTAAAATTTTTGTTTATGTATATTTTCCTTGTTGCACACTAATTACTTTGTACATATCTCTACTATCTTATTGTGTTTTTTTTTTTAAGTAAATACATTGGAGCTTTTCTCCTCGGGTCTCCACTGAAAATGAGCTTCTAGTTCAGTTGGACCAACCTGGTTAACAATTGTCAAATAAAATAAAATAAATAAATGTAACAGAAAATTGTCACAGATGCATACATAACACAAGACTTAATTGCAATGATGTGTAATGTAGTGATGTGGAGATTAACAATCAGGAATGCATGTGTAGCCCAACACTGTGTAACAGCTGTCACTATTACTTCGTACCATTCTGTCTAATCCATCTTCACCTTTGTGATTTCCATTCTGCACTCTTCTTTCATCTGTGACTTTTCAGACATATGACAGTCCAAGTCCCTATGTGACTTTCATTTTTGACATTGTGAAACATAACATCCATCATGACGTCAGTTCCAGTAATGTGTATTTGGCATCTCTCTTAAACACATATATATCATTTCCTACCGCAACAATTAATTTGAAGTAACACATGTATCACTTCACAGATGTGGGCATGCTACCTTTGAATACTGCAGCAAATAACTCTTCCTACTTTTGAGCAGCACCACTACCCTAATGTAAGTAACACTGTCTAGCACTTCATTTCCTGTGATAAAAACTGATCAAAATTTGCCTTTAGCTATATTCATATGCTTCTCCTCATACTAATATGCTTAGCCTGACTGCATGACAGCAATACTGATAGCCGTATGAGGAGACAGTTATTATTGAATGTTTAATGCACTCATGATATGATGTTGGAAATATCATTATGGTATCTTACAATTTCTGATCCTCACATTGCCATTGTCTGTTTCACAAAGCACATTGCTCATTCTTCCATACATGTGTCATACTCCATTCAGTTGTGTGCCTTCTGACAAGCATGATATGACTTTTTTTCTCTGGTAGCAGCAGCTATAGTGCACAATCCTAGACAATGTTGAATTAGGCAGGTGTTCAAATACAGCAGTGTGGAACTAGTATGAGTTTATATGAAAATGGTAACAGGCAGGACTGGCTTACTCAACAGATGTAAGATGTACAATTCTATTCAGTGGTAACGTTTACACAGCTGGAGGGCTTTAATTTGCCAAGTATTGTACTCCCTTCTGAAGGAGGACATATGCATTCAAATTCACTGATTAAGTTGAGCCTGCAACTGTGTATTTTCTGCTGTAATATGATTTTTTTCTGTGACATTAGCAGTTAGTGTATGGGTCTAGTCAATGCTGATTTAGATAGACAGGTGTTTGAATCTGGCAGTATATACCTAGTATAGGTGTAAGAAAAAGAAAATGGTAACAAGCAAGACTATCTTATTTAACATATTCTACTCAGTGGCAACATTTACACAGGTGGAGGATTTTGATCTTCCAGGTGTTGCACTACCTTGTAAATGAGGCCATATGCATTCAAACACACTGCTCAAGCTGACTCTTGGACTGAGCCCTTTCTTTGTTATGACTTCTGGTGATATACAGGAATGGCTTACTCAACAGATATGATGCAAGATATTTTACTATTTTTTGATGGGTGGGGGATTTTGACCCCCAAGCTGTAAGCATGCCCAGTTTAACAATATACAAAAGGTATATTGTTAAACTGGGCATGCTTACAACATGGAGGGTCAAAGGCCTCCACCTATCACAGTTTAGCCGAAAAAAGAATCACTATCCAGTGGTGGAAATAATAATCCCCATTTCTCTTCCTCTGGAAAAAAACACTGTTGAGAATTTGCCTTCAGTGAAATAGCTAAATAGAAGTTAGAGTTAATCCACGCAGGACAACAATAGTGACATGGGCTGGTATAGACATTTATTATATCAACTATCTCAGCTTCCACAGTTCACTGTAACCCTGATGTGATGTTCTAACTGTCTGTAAAGTATGTTGAGGATTGGTATCTACCGATTATTGTTGTCTCTTGCACAATGCTCATTTCTCTTGTCACTGTTCCATAATATTGTTACACTGCCTTCAAATGTGTAGTTTTTCACAACTGTTGTACAAATAGGTGTATAACTGTATTGAGAAACTACACACAACTTTTGTACAAATAGTTCCTTGGCATCAATAGCTGATAATTCATGTGACCCTTATGTAGTTAGGCAGGGTTTTGAATCATGTCAGATATATATTGTAACAGTTTATAAAATAATTGATGACCATTAATAATTTACTGTATAGATGTGTTATGATACATTTTACTTTGAAATAACACTTTCACAAGGGGTGCTTGCTCCCCAGTGATGGGCTCACTTTTAACCATGACCATATTCATTCACACAAAGACTGCTGATAACATTCCTCCATATGTGTGACTTCTGATAAGTTGTATAAATTTGCTTACAAATATGCAACAAAGTCTAGAAGATTTAGGATTTTTGCTTGGAAGTGTTTGCATAGGTATTTTTGTACCCCAAGCAGAAAAGACCAGGAAAAAAGATAATTGGGGACATATTTTTGGGAATGTAATGAGTTGTCAGACTTCCTGTAGGTTACTATGTCAGAAATACTGTGTGAGCAAATTGGTGTAATGAAGGAAATTATGTTTGAGTTGTTATACATGATCTGATTTGCCTAGACATTGTAAGTCCTTGCTGAGTTTAATTAAAAAAAGAAATTACTAGAAAATAGAAATCAAAGTCTAAACCAACCATATTAGAAGTAGTAAATATAGTAACAGAGATAGAAGAAGTGAAAATGGGATCATTAGAAAAGGGTAGGAGCAAATTTCATAGAACAAGCTGGGACTTGCAGTGACAATACATGCAAAATAATGTTTTGGAGGTGGAATGATGTTTAAGAGAAATCAGGAATTTAATGAGTTATGTAATGTTCAATTGGAAATAACTGTACAGATGATTATATGTAATGTATAATGTTTGCAACTGAAAATATGTCAATGTAGTTTGTTTTCATTTATATAAATGTATAATTGCCTATGTCATAAATGACAATTCAATAAAGATGTTTTTTTTTAAAAAAACGAGTTGTATAAATTGGGAACTTCTGGTATGGCATCACTCAAAGAAGCAGCAAAACCACAGAACTTCTAAGAGAATGCAGGTTAAATGAGAAAATATATTTTAGTGCCCATAAGGAGATTTAAATAGAACTAGAAAGGCTGAAGAATCAGGATTTCTGTAAAAAGTAAGAGGAGAGCTACTGCAAGGAAGGGAAAAATCTCAGAAAATGATGGCAGAACCTTTACAGCAGAGTGTGGAAAAGTGACCCATTGAGGCCATATGGCTGCAGATAAAAGAAATGAAGAAAGTACCCATTAAATTAGGCATTAACCCCTATGTTACACACAGGATAGTCAGCTGGCTCTCAGACAGGACACAGGCAGTTAGTCCTTTTTGGCATTTACTTCTCAGATGGTAAAGTCAATGTCAAAGACCTCTGGCTGACCAAGTTTGCAGATGAAGTCAAACTAGGAGCAGTCATAAAATCTCCCCGAGGTACTAATATTTTACAGGAAGGACCAACAGTCAAATGACTGGTGTCAATGCCATGGCATAAAACTCAATGCCAAGAAATGCATAATAGCACCCTTTGGGAGATTTCAACCAAGCAAAATACTCAAAACAGAGGAAAGCCTCATCATATGAGAATTTCTCATTTAAGACTCAGTTTTATATCCATAATAGGATCATGCAAAGGGAAGGACATGAAGTGAAGCTGT
This sequence comes from Protopterus annectens, assembly GCF_019279795.1. NCBI lineage: Eukaryota > Metazoa > Chordata > Ceratodontiformes > Protopteridae > Protopterus > Protopterus annectens. The sequence continues at coordinate 536,682,260 of NC_056745.1, read as the reverse complement.
TCTTAACAGCAATTTTCAGAATGTTCCTGGAAGATCAGTATAAATATTGACTGACCCCAGACAAGTGTTTGAGTTCTTAAAGAAGACATGAATCTCAGAAGACCTTTATCTTCAATGAGTACCCAGGGAACTACTGAACAGACTGAAAAAGAAGGGCCACAAAACAACCCTAGCACTAAGGGGACAGGGTATTTTCTTCTGTTCAAAAAAGCAGAAAACCAAAGTCAGGAATTAACACAGATGGTGAATAAGCAGATTGGCAGGATTCTATGTGTCCCTTAATGGCTGCGGGACAGTAAAAACTGCAAGATTCTAGGAAACATTTCATTAAATATGACCAGCCAGAAGTGTCTTTTTACAATTAAAGTATCTTGCCTGTAGTACTCCATATTAAATTATTGGGTTTAACTTTGATTATATAATTCCTCTCCTTTTCCCAAGAATAAGAAGCAGTTTTTTTTAAATGCTTTATTTGAAGATGGATAAGCACAGTTGTTTTCTGATACCAGTATCATAAAAAGCTAAACAAAAGCCACTTCTATTAGAAAAAGCCATTTTTCTAGTCACGATCAGTTCAGAAACACAAGGGCCACCAAAAAACATAAATATATTAATTGTTTGTGTCTGTAAAAACAAGGTTAGTTACTTAATACTTAATTCATTTAAACATGTTTCCAAATAAATTGAGGTATAACATGTTTTGGATTACATGGTATGATAAACAAGGGATACTTGGGATGCTGGATTGGATACTGTCCTAAGAGTACAGTTGAGTTGGTTAAGCATCATAGAAAGTGCAGAGGGAATGCATCAAGGAGTTAACTGGGAATATTCCACTATTTGGAAAGAATGGTGGCCATCACACTATATAATCATCTGAAATGCTTGAGGCTGTGAGCTTTAAGACAAGTAAGGTTCACTTGGAAAATAAGTAAAAAATATTTCCAGAAATTATTGTATAAAGGGGATACATGGTGCAGTAAGGAATAGACACAGGGGCTGGGAATGTTCAAAGAACAAAGTTGAGTACCTTAGATAATTTGACCATGCAAGCCTCAGTTCCATAAATCATACTCACTTTAGGCTGACTATGAGAAAATAGAATGGGGCAAATCACACCAGATTGAAAGGTGTAAGCCACTGTTTAATACAAGAAAAGTATGGGAAAGGCCCTGAAAGCAATAAATGAAGGAAGGTAGAAAGAGAGGCATGCTATGGGGAGGGAGAAACAATGATAAAAATTAAGAAAACAGGAGGAAAACATAAAGGAAAGGGAAGAGTTACATCAGTAGAAGGCATAAATAAGAAGGTAGAAACTTTAAAGAGTGAAAGTGGTATTGAGGTCAAGCATGGCCAAAAAGGGGTGGAACTAACTCCAGTAGAAGACAAAAATAAGAAGGTAAAATAACAGAAACAGTCCGTACATCAGGCACAGATAAAGAGGAGTGAAGAAAATGGATGCCTAAAGTGCAATTCCTGCTCCGTGATGGTAGATAAGAGGCATAAATGGTGAAATGGACCATACAGAGATAACATTGTCTGAATGTGGAAGTGAATCTTGTAAGTTTGAGTTGTAGATAGTTACTAGAGGTTTTACAAAAGTTATTGAGGGGGAGAGGAGTATTTGACATGGAGGAAAAAAAATGGGAAGATGGGAACAAATAAGAAAATTAAGAAAATGGGACCCCAACATCAGAAAAGAATGATGTAAGAAAGAGATTGGAAAAAAGAAAATAACCGAGTGTGAAAAAAGAGTAAATAAAAGACAGTAGAAAATGGGGAATAGCGAGATAAAAATTAGCTCTTGGAATGTAAATGGGCTGTGGCTGAAAACAAAAAAAGAAGACAGTATTAGGATACATGATATGCACAAACTCCCAGATATTGATGATTAAGGAGATGCACTTGCCAGAGGAGGAAAGTAAAAAGCTTAGGAGAGGATGATGTATGGTGGTAGCAAGTTCATCACTGCTTATGTTAAGAAAAAAAAGTATGGCCACTGGAAATAGAAGCAAAGTTAGCAGACAGAAATAAAAGGCACTCTGTATGGCAGGACATGAGACATAGTATACATGTCCTCCCATATCAAAACAGTTCACCCTTGGTCTGGCTGCTATGTCTCTGAGGGCAGAGGCAGTCAATAAATCACCACTTAAATAAATCAATTTGTGGGTCATGTTTGGGTTGCATGGTCTTTGTGGTCATTAGCCTATGAACATATGAACCTATAAAGGTCCTGTGAAGGATTCTAGCACAGATTTCTAGATTCCAAGAGGGTTTGATGATAGGTGAGTAGAATATAACCATAGGAAAAGATCAGGTTGATATGAGAACAAGGAGTAGGAAAGTAACTAGGGAAAGCAGATACTTAAGGAGCTACATAAAACAAATGGAATGAGTGGATACTTGGGAGTCAAGAAAGACAAGGAACCAGGGACACTATACTTTTTTCACATGGATATAACATGTGGGCCAGACTAGCTAAGTGCTATGTAAACAGAGTATGCCCAAATGGTAGTCAAAACTATAGTATAATCGATAACAGTGTCAGATCATGCAATAATAGTTATAAAGCTGAGTGAAGAGGAGACTGGAAGACTAGAAGCTCACTGGAGTTTCCCAACATACTTGCTAGAGGAGGAAGAAGAAAAGATTAGAATAATGAAAATGGTGGAAAAAGAACTGCAGAAACACAGGAAAAGAAGGGAAACATTAGAATGATACAAAAATGGGAAAAGTAAATGAGTGAGGAAGTGGCAAAGGGGAGGAGGAAAATAAGAGAAGAGCAATAAGAAAAGGAATAATACAGATATCTTAGATATACAGACACAGAGAAGAAAAAGAGAAAACAAGGGTGTGGAAAACGAAAGAGAAGGGCAATTAAGACAATTTCTGGAAAAGAGGGAAGATGAAAGAATTTAGAATAAGATGATAGCAGCAGAAATGTTATATTTCAGTGACAGTCCAGGAACCTGAGCATCAAAGTGCTCTGGATTATGCAGAACAGTCCACATTTAACAACCAGTGAAGCCACTGTTCTGCTCTTCTGCATTGAACAGCTCCACTACACAAATTCTGATTGATTTGTATACCACAATTACTGCCAATTGGCATTGTGGTATACAAACCAATGCATAACTGTGCTGCCCTCCACATTACACAGTGTTGGCTGTGCTCCACAGTTTTTGATTGGCTCATAGACCACATTTACAGCCAATCGTGAATCCAGTCTACGAGCCAATCAAGTAAGCTTCACAGGGGGATGGGGGCCAATGAGAGCTCCCCAGTACAGGCCAGTCGTGTTCTGGGAAGCCTTTTTGCACCAAAATAATGACTTGAAAAAGGCTTTCAGGAATCAGGGATTTTACTTTTTGCAAGTTGCTTGCAACAACAACTTGGAAGGAAGAACTCTGAAGACCAGGAACTTCGGCATCGGGGAAAAGGAAGGAGCGGCTGTGGTGAAGACTTCGGGACTTGGAAGCAGCCTGCTAGGAGAGGAGTTAGTGAGCTGAATGGACTTCAGGTTCAGGAACCTTGCTTGCTGCTGCTTTGGTGGAGTGAGACCGGTCAGAAGGCTGAGGTTTATTTTGCTGCCTGCTGGATCATCGTTTGTGCCCTGAATTGTATTGAATTGCTGGTGCTGTTTACATAGGTAGAGGTAAGTGGTTGTTTTAGCTGCAATGGTTAAGGTTAATGTTAATGGTTAAGGTTAATGGTTAGGCAAGTATTTCTCTATCCTTAAAACTGGTATGGTTCCCTATCCTTAAAACTGGTATGCTAGCACAGATCCTGTTATTGTAGCAATTTTTTAAGTTTATAAGAGCAATATTTAGTGTCTCTGGGCTGCTTGTCCCCCTAGTACATCTGATACTGTTAATTAAGCAACTTTCTTAGTTTTATAAGAGCAATATTTAAAGTGTCTCTGTTTGTGCTGCTTGTCCCACTAGTGCATCTCTAAATGTAATTGCCATTTTTTAGAGAAACTGTATGCCAAGTCAGGTCCTGTTCTAGCAACTTTCTAAGTTTATAACAGCAATATTTAAAGTGTCTCTGTGTTTGTGCTGCTTATCCCCCTCATACGTCTCTGAAAGCAATTGCCTTTTTTTTAGAGAAACTGTATGCCAAGTTAGGTCCTGTTATTCTAGCAACTTTCTAAGTTTAAAACAGCAATATTTAAAGTGTCTCTATGTTTGTGCTGCTTGTCCCCCTCAGACATCTCTGAAAGTAATTGCCATTTTTTGCAGAAACTGTATGCTAAGTCAGGTCCTGTTATTCTAGCAACTTTCTACATTTATGAGCAATATTTAAAGTGTCTCTGTGTTTGTGCTGCTTGTCTCCCTTGGACATCTCTGAAAGTAATTGCCATTTTTTTAGAGAAACTGTATACCAAGTCAGGTACTTGTTATTCTAGCAACTTTCTACATTTATAAGAGCAATATGTAAAGTGTCTCTGTTTGTGCTGCTTGTCCCCCTTGGACATCTTTGAAAGTAATTGCTATTTTTTTGCATTAACTGTATGCCAAGTCAGGTCCTGTTATTCTAGCAACTTTCTAAGTTTATCAGAACAATAACTAGTGTCTGATTGTGCTGCTTGTCCCCAGTACATTTCTGAAAGTAAAAGCCAATTGTTTGCAGAAACTGTATGCCAAAAGTTTATGAGAGCATCATTTCTAAGTTTATCAGAGCAATATTTAAAGAGTCTCTGTTTTTGTGCTGCTTATGCCCCTAGTACATTGGGCAGGGCTTTGTCCAGATTTCTTGCACTAAGAGGTTGAGAGGTCTGTCAGGATGGATGTCAGAAGTGAGTTATTTATAGTAATGAGATGATTTAAAGTATTCGGTTTTGTTTTCTGGTAGAACTTTAGAGTGTAACTTGATTGTGCATTCTTTAATCATAACTGTTTTAAGGCATGATGTCTTAAATGGCACATTCTTGTAAAAGTACAGAGGGCCCTGGTTTTAAGCACCCTTTTTAGGCACCTTTGCCAGGCCCAGAACTGGCTGTAGGACAGGAATAGAACACATCTAAAGTGGTGTATGTAAAATGCAGGTAGTATTGTTGTGTGTGTGTGTGTGTGTGTGTGTGTGTGTGTGTGTGTGTGTGTGTGTGTGTGTGTGTGTGTGTGTGTGTGTGTGTGTGTGTTGTAAGTGCATTTGTTTAGTTGGAAGTGTTTATCCTTGGCATGGATTATGAGATATAATCAAGGGTGCTGTGAGAGTACTGAATGTCATGAAAGTCACTCTTCCTTTCTGCAACACTGGTTAGGTGGGCAAATGAGCACCAGAGGAGTGAGTGTCGTTGTTGAGGCAAGGAAGTGAATAATCTGATCATGCAGGCCTTCATAATAAACAAAAGGAGCAGAGATGAGCAAGAGAATAGGGTGCAAAGTCAGGAAACTTCCAGTGATATGGGTAAGTTATGGCCCTATTGTCTCATCTTTTCTTTTGAGGAGATTTTCTAATTTTCCTTTCTTCATGTTAGCCCAATTTGTTTGTCATTGCTCATCACCATTGTTTTACAAATCTGCTAGGTACAGACTGCCCAGATTACAATGAGGACAGGCATGAAATACAGATCACACCCCAAAGAAGGGAAGATACACAATGTTTCAGCCAAGTTGGGTAAGTGCCTTTGACTGGCTTTCTATGAGTAGGCACAGAATCAAATATGCCTTCTGCAAGACTTGTAACACAGACTTCACAATCCATCATGGGGACAGACATGATTTGCAACGACATGCCAACAGTGAGAAACACAGGCAGAATTGCAAGCATGCAGCTGGAAGATCTATGGTGGATTCCGTTGGACCTCAGAGTTTAGCAAGTACAACGGTGGTTGAGGCAGAGGTTGGTTTTGTGTCTCTCCTTGCTAAACACAGCTTATCATTTACAGCAGGAGAAGACATCCTGAAATTTATGAAGAAGTGTGGAGAGGATCAAGATGTTCTCCAGAAAATGACTTGTGGAGCAACAAAGGCAGCATGCGTTGCACGGGATGTTCTGGGGCCTCATTACCAGAATGATGGTGCAGCAACCTGTCAGAAATCACCATTCTGTGTGTATATGGACCAAAGCACAGACATGGGAGATGACAAACTGTTAGTGATCCTTGTTGGCTACCTTGATTTAAAGGTGAGCAAAAATGTGATAAGGTTTGTTCATATGCCAGAATGTGTGTCAGGAACTGGACACGCAATGTTTGATGCTTTAATGTCCACTCTGACAAAATTTAACATTCCAGTTTCCAACATTGTGGGCTTTTCTTCAGACAATGCTGCCTCAATGATTGGGAAACACAATTCTGTGCTGTCTAGATTAAGGAGGTGAAGCCCACAATTATAAACATGGGGTGTCTCTGCCATTTGGCAGATCTCTGCAGCAAGGCTGCTGTAAAAGCACTGCATTCACTAGTTGAATAACTTATATCAGATGTGTACTGCCATTTCAGTTCCAGTGCACAAAGACAACAAAAACTGCAAGAATTTGCTTTGTTCACTGATACTGACCCCCTCAAGATCATTAGACATGCACCTACTAGGTGGCTCAGTCTTGGTAAGGTAATTAACAGAACTCTGGACATGTGGCCAGCTCTAAATTCATATTTTCTGTGTGCAGTGCCAAGGTCTGCTAAAATTGACTTAATTTCTAAAAACCTGCAGAGTCATAAAGTGCATATGATTTTTGTTTCTTAAGGATGCACTTGAACCCTTATTGGAGTTCAACATCCAGCTACAGAGCCGAGAAAGCCAGCTACTGACACTGCATATCATTGTGCATAAACTCCTGCAGCAGTATGCTGGCAGAATCCTCTGACCTGCAGCCGCTGTCAGACTAATCAAACACAGTGGTGTGTCAGTGTTGACAGTAGCTGTATTCTACTAAATAGTGAACTGGGTATTGGCTACGAAGTCAAGCAGTACATGAACAGCCATGAGGAGGATATTGTTGGCACAGTCATTGAATTTAACTTTTATAAAAAAGCTACAGCTTTTTATGCTGCAGTGCTGCAGAAAATACTGAAAAAGTTTCCCATGCAGGATCACTTACTGAAAGATGCTGCATTAGTTATTAATCCAGCCAAAAAATTGGACATTTCTTCAGGACTTGTCAGGGATGCTGGCTTCAGTCTGTGTGTGTGTGAAAATGATGTTGAGGCTGAACAATTAATCAATGAGTTTACCCAATATCAGATCGAGGACATGAGGAATCTGACAGGCCCAGTAGATGGGCCCCACTCATGTATGTCAAAATACTGGGCACACCTTCTGAGGGACCTTTGCACTGAAGGGAAACTGCCACTCTTTAAGCAGCTGATGATGAAGATACTTTGCTTGCCTACTCAAATGCACAAGCTGAAACAGCATTTAACATGGTGCGGAAAGTCAAGACTGAACTGTGTCAGTCTCTGAGTGTAAAAACATTGAACTCTTTGTTGGCAGTTAAAATGAATGAAGAACTGGACTGCTGTGATGTTAAGCAGCCAAAACATGTTTTAGAGGCTGCCAAGAAAGCCACAGCAGCAATAAGTAATAAGTCTACATCTGACATATGACAGGATGCTATTTAACTTGGTCTAACTAAAATCATTTGTGTGACTTGTTATGTCTATGTAGGAAATGTAGTAAATGTGATTTTTATTTTTGTAAAGTGCTGTTTCATTTACTTATGGTGTGGTTATGGTATTGCAGATAAATAAAGGTTTTGTATCTGAGAAGTGTGTCATATTGAATTTTAAAGATGTTCTACCATGCTCCATGGTGAAGGCACTTTTCGTACAGTGCGAAAATAGGGTGTTCCACATTTTGACCATTTGTCACACATTGTTAGGGTCTGTGTTCCACATTGGCCTCTTAAGAGGTTGAGACCTATGCCAGGAACCACAAAGGCACTGCCAGCAAGATTAAGCAAGTAGAGATGGAGGTTTAGAAGGATAGAACAAAGAATAGATTGGAAGGAATTTGGAAAGTTTTAAAGGCTTCTACCAGAAATTATACAGTGCAGAGGACAGGCTGTGGTTGATACCAGAGAAAGTGGATAAAGAAGAAAAGAAATTGATTATCCCAGCAGGAAATGATGAGATTGCTACAAAGGACTTGGAATAAAATAGCCAGAGGGAAATCTACAGGATTATATGGACTACCAATAAAGGCATGGGCATTAAAGAATAGTGAAATAGTAGAGAGATGGGTAAAGTGATGAATGAGTCACCCCCCCACAAGATTCATGAAAGCAGGCAATAATATCACTAATACAAAAAGGAGGTAAAGGCACCATGGCTCTGGCCTTGTACCATCCAATATCCATTCTGAATCCTGACTATAAATGTTTTATGTTAGTAATATCTGACATATTAGGAAAAATACTTCCAAAGATCATACATGATAATCAGACAGATTTTGTGCAGGTGGGTGAGAACAACAAATAATCTTATCAAAGTCATGTTGGCAATACAAGAAGACCAGAAAAGAGGGGAAGGAAAATAGAGCTAGTTTCACTGGATGCTTAAAGATCTTCAGAAGAGTAGCATGGATCACATGTTTCAAGTAATGGAGGAGTGAGGTTTCCTAGGGATACAGCTGAATATGATTTGGAGAACCTATCAGGTTGCAACAGCCAAGGTAATGATCAGGTCAAAATTATTGGTGGATTTCAGTATACAGTGGGGAATAAAGCAAGGTTGCCTTCTGTCTTCTCTCCTATTTGCTATGTGCATCTACTGGCCATAAAAGTAAGACATGCAAGGTGCCAGGGGTCTGTATATGAAGGGGAGGAAAAATTACATTAAATGCTGATGATGTTCTGCTATTGTTGCATAAATCATAAGGAGGATCTACTCAAGATATCGTATCGCCTCAGCAGTTTTGTAAGTAAATCAAGATCTCTCTCTCTTAAAACCCTGCAACTCTCTTTTTGTGCGGTCTTGTGCACAGAGCAGCGTCGGGCAGTGCCAGTTAGCTGGGGTATACTATTCCTGGCTCCACAAAGTCTGTGCTGCAAATTTTCCCTTAGAACTAGGCAAGCCTCAACTTAAGTGCTTCAGATCAACTGCTCTTATTGCAGCACTTCCATAACCCAAATCAGCACTTGTCCAAATCTCCTAGACAGCACTATTATTTTCCAAATCTCCTAGACAGCACTATTATAATACAGCATAAGACCCTTGATTGTCCGCAAGACAAGTGAAATTTACTTTTCCAAGTATGTCCAGAGGGCAGCTTCAGGTGTACTTTCCAGTTCATCTGGTGGAATTGGGCATCCTGAGGCAATGTCACAACTGCCTCATGTATACAGACAACCCTCTCATCTTACCTCTAGACACAAACACTTGTGAGATATGCAAATACACAGCCAGACTGGAGGCTAAGTGCTCTCAACCCATGACTGTAACAGACAGTCAAGAGGAGAAGAGACACACTAGCATCACACCACCAGTCACACATGGATCTACAAAACAAGCACTGGCAAAACATACACATAAATACACAAAAACATATTCGGAGGCACTAGGTACTAATCTGAAAAAGAAACAGTGCTCTCCAAAGCAGACAAGCAAGCAACCTGCACCTCCAAACACAAGCCAGAAAACACATAATTCACCTCAACAGTGTTCCTCACGACAGCCCCTAAGGCAAAACACTATACCCAACACACTAATAATAGGAGACTCTATAGTAAGGCACACAGATGTTCCACTCACCAGGCTGAACAAGGAGAAGGTTACTATCAGCTGCCTGTCGGGTGCTAGGATCAGCCACATAACACAGGCACTTAGGTCACTCCAGAACAAGTACAAGTATGACACTGTCATTGTACATGTTGGTGTGAATGATCTAAGATGTACCTCCCTGGACTACATGAAAAGAGACATTGAGGAGCTCTCTGATCATGTAGCCCAAGCTGGTATGACCCTGACCTTGAGTAACATACTACCTTCACCTAGAATTATACCACAATACAAAGACAAAATAATCAATTTTAACAATTGGCTAAGCTTCTGGTGTCATTCTAAGGGGATCCAGTGTCTGTCTGCCTGGGATGACATGATAGACATGCCACGCTGTTTCACCAGAGATGGTTTGCACCTGTCATGCCTAGGCTTTCGAATACTGGCCAAGGCTCTTGCCATCCTCATAGTGTATTTTTTGGGCAAGGCTCAAAGGACAAACCAACCACCATAACCAGCACAGGTAACCAAAAACTAAGGGTAATGCTACTCAATGCAAGAAGTTTCAGAGCCTTGCCATCCCCATAGTGTCGTTTTTAGGCAAGGCTCAAAGGACAAATCAACCACCGTAACCAGCACAGGTAACCAAAAACTAAGGGTAATGCTACTCAATGCCAGAAGTCTCAACCTCAAAATGCACGCACTCGAGGCACTCCTCAGTATGGAGAAAATTGATGTTTGTGCAGTGACTGAAACCTGGTTCAAGGCTCCAGAGAGCACCCCAGCACTACCAGGTTACAATTCATATCATACCTTCTGGCCTCAGTTACCAGATCCCAGTACAAAGGGTGGAGGTGTATCCATATTCATTAAGGATAACCACATCTCCAGGTTAGTGGCGCAGCATGATTCCCCAGAGATCATTCATGCGCAACTATCAGCAGGCAAAACCACATTTGAAGTGGTAGCCTATTATAGATTGCCCACCATATCCCAAGATGCTCACACAGCATTCCTTGAGGCATTGGAAAATATAAAGGTCCTACCCAACACCATAATTTTTGGTGATTTCAACTACCCTGGTATAGACTGGGCGAACTACCAAAGTTCTAACTCCTATGCCCAGTGGTTCATAGAATTTATAAATTCAAATGCCCTTGAACAACTGGTATGTTCTCCCACTAGAGGGAACTACATATTGGATTTAGTCATCACAAATATGGGCGCCCATTGTACCACACCCGTTATCACTCCCTCTCTGGTCAGATCAGACCACAAACTGATAACCCTAGACTTCCTCACCCCTCCACTCCCCCCAGTCAAATAAACCATTGTAAAAATACTTTTCCAAAGCAAACTTCAAACTACTTGCATCAGAAGTGGAAAGCTTCACTATCCCCTTGCAGAAGGATAATGATATCCAGGATGCAGAATCCTACACCAAGACACTTTATATACATCTTCAGGACTGCATGGACCATGCTATCCCAAATAAAACCAAGACTCCTTCCTCAAGCAAGAAGAAACCAGTCTGGTGGACCCCGGCCATAAGCAAACTATACAATAAAAGGAGGAGACTTATACAAAAAAAGGCCAAATCTCAAGTAGAAAAATCTTCCCAGATCAGCTTTAGCAAGAAATTGAGGGCCCTCATCAAGTCAACTAAAGCCAATTTCGAAAAGAAAGTTGCCAAGGATGCCAAGGATAACCATAAGGCCTTCTATGGTTACGTCAAAAACCTAAATGGCAATGCTCAGGTCTGTTCTGAGCTAGTACAAAATGGAACAAAGTACACTGACCCCACTGACATTGCCAACATCTTGGCTGACAGGTTCAGTGCAAATCCCCCCCCCCCCTCACCACCTACAGGGCCTATTACTATTCCAGGGGATTGTGTAACTCCAATTATTACTGATACATTGGTTAATAAAGCTCTATCTAAAGCTAAAAACACTGCCTCCATGGGACCAGATGGTGTCCTGGGCTGTGTCATACACGAGCTTCAAAATGAATTAACCCTGCATCTGAATACCTTGTTCAGTCTCAGCCTTTCGACAGGATATGTGCCCATAGAATGGCGCACAGCAATGATGGTTCCACTGCACAAGGGTGGGCCCACAACCAACCCTGGGAACTACCGACCAATAAGCCTGACCAGTCTGATCTGTAAGGCAATGGAACGAATCATTATGGAACTCATAAATGGAGAGATTGGGAACCTTCAAACACTTGACCCCACACAGTTCGGCTTTGTCAAGGGCAGATCATGCCTCCTGAACCTGGTGGACTTCTTTGAGATAGTTACTCAGGCTATAGATAAAGGAAAGGAGGTACACACGGCTTACCTTGACCTTGCTAAAGCATTTGACACCATTCCCCATTTGGGTATTATTGATAAACTCACCAACTTGCGCATAAACCCTTACGTCACAAGATGGATCACAAACTGGCTCTCAGACAGATCCCACAAAGTAAGAGTAGTGGGATCTATGTCTGAATCCAGACCAGTAATGAGCGGTGTGCCTGGGGCCCCTCCTGTTTGGCATATATTTCTCAGACGTACAGGCAAGCAGTGAAGGGCTGTGGCTGACAAAGTTTGTGGATGACTGCAAACTGGGTGTATAATAGAGTCTCCGGCTGACATGGATATCCTCCAGAAGAGCCTTAACGAGACTGATGCATGGTGTCAAAGCCATGGTCTCAAGCTTAATGCTAAAAAATGCGTAGTAATCCCCTTTGGAAAAAACAGAGTACCCGCGAACTACCACATAGGTGGTAACCCCCTGAAATCTGAAGTAGTAATAAGGGATCTAGGGACCCAAGTAGATAGTCAGCTTTCCTTTGATAACCATGTTGCCAAGGTGGTTAGAAAATCCTTCTATGTGACCCATCTGATCACAAAAGGGTTCGCATCAAGATCTAAGGATGTAGTGGTGCCCCTCTACTCTTCCCTCATCAGACCCATTATTGAGTACAGTGCACCAATTGGAATGTACCTGGCTAGGCATCTCCAGCAGTGGAGAGACCACAGAGGTACCTCACTAAGAGGATTACTGGCCTCAAACAGTTGCCCTATGCAGCACGATTGAAAAAACTAAGGCTTTTCTCTGTTGCATACCGCCTTCTCAGAGGTGATCTCTGTCTAACATACAGAGCCATGTCCAACCCAGAACTGTTGAACATGCTCCATCTTAGCAAAACCAAATCCACTCAAGATACACTCTCTAGGGATATAAACCTCAGCACAACAATGAATAGAATATGCTGGAGGGATAGATTCCTTTTGCAAAGACTTCCCTTGCTATGGAACAAGGTCCCAATCTACATAAGACAGAGCCCCTCACTATCACTCTTCAAGAGGAACCTTGACGAGTGGATGGGTAAGAGAAAGTTCACACCAGGGATCATACCAACAGCACTACTAGATAGGGGCCAAGGGTACTAGCCGCTAGATCAAGGGCCTAGGGAACTAACCAAAGGGGTGGTGAATACCGCACAACATGGCTGGGCTAATATATGCCTTCGGGCAGATAGCCCAGTATCTACTTATGAACCTAAGATATAAAGCTAACAGAGATAAAACCAAAGTAGTATTTTTTGGTCCCCTCAGACTTTATGGAACTGTCCTGTCCCCAGTGCCCCATGTTCACACCAGGCCTGCTAGCCATCCTCCTCCTACTCCTTGATTATTTTGGTAGTTGCTGGAGCTGGTTGTGAATCCTAAGGGCATACTGAGGGCTTGGCCAATTGTTCTTCCATCCAGGGGGTCTCTATACATTCCCTACCCACTTTCCCTTTCCCTGCCTCCCACACTCATTATCTGTGTCAGAGGGCAACTCGCCTCCATGGATGATACCTCCCCTTAGAAAGTGTCATCTATGACCACCCTCCACTCCAAAACAGACACACCCTTTCCAACATGCCTGTTTATGAATCCAGCAAGCAGTGGCCAAGCTGATAAAGCCCTAACTCTCTAAATCACTCAAGCAGCTTAAAAAACAATGTAGTTTTGATAGGAGGAAGAAAGGCACAGGAGATAGAAGCAGAAGTAGATGGAATCTGGGACAAACAGATGAGATATTTGGGGGTATGACTTTGTGAAACTGTAGAAAAAATAGAATCCCTTACATGCCAGAAAATAGTGAACAAGATACAGCAACACAGTTTGTCAATAGTTCATAGGTTCATAGGTGTGTACTAGGCCAATGGCACTGGAGCCTTTACAAGCCTAGCCCATAGAAGTGCCGTGGCATCATGCTGCCATTAGTTTCCAGTGTCTCTATCAAGTAGAGCCACTGGAGTGATCCCCAGGGTGAACTTTCTATTTTCCATCCACTCATCAAGATTTCTCTTGAAAAGGGCCAGTGAGGTGCTCTGCTTGACATGTATGGGAGGTCTATTCCAGAGCATGGTGAGTCTCTGGGTTATGAACCCATCCCCCCAGCATTTTCTGTTGCTTGTGGTAATGAGGTTGATGTCCCTGGAGCATGTGGTGTGGAGGGATTGGGATTTCTTTAGGTGTAACATTTCTAACAGGGCTGGAACATGGCTTTGTATGTCAAGCAGCGATCGCTGAAAAATTATACGGTGCTTACTGCTTGCTGTGATGGATTTTAAGTCTTCTTAAGACACTCAGTCTTGCTGGCTGGATTCTGCTAAAATTCAAAGTCTGGTTATATTTGCATTCACAGTCTGTTGCATACAGAAACTTGCAGAATATACACTGATGAGAGAATATACTTTGCAGCATCAACTTAGAGCAGTAACAAATAACTTTTACAATAAACCAAATGGACTAACGTTGCAGCTTAAAGTACTGTTCCAACTTTACTTCTCATATAGTACAGATGATGTGAGAGATATAACATTTACCTCAGGACAAATGTGTCCCTACCATACCACTAACATAACTGGATTCATACAGCTCTTTATATACAATTTTAGTCATGCATAAACATATACATTTCCTCTTGGTATTCTATTTTGGAGAATTGCTCATCCTGTAGAAACAATACTAATTGTTGCAGATGCTGATGCAAACTGCTGACTTGATAATGTTATTTTTAAGCTTCCTTGTTTAACAATGTCTTGTCACATTTTTGCTGAATTTATAAGAGACCAGCTTTTCTGACAGTGTGAACATCCTGTATTCTATTTGGATCTTTATATAAGAACATCTGTTCTTTTGCCAATGCTGATAACAGTGTCCTGTTGTCCATGCAGAAAAACATGTTTTTGAGGAAACACATTGTCACAGTGTCATAAACATGTCCTGTTGTTTAAGGAAACATATTGTGTCCATTCCTTTTATATGCAGAAAAACATGTCAGTGTTCTTTAAAATCAGATTTTGCATTTTTGCTCTTGCATACATCCTGTTTTTAAGTCTGTAAGGGAAAAATGTTCATTCATCAGATTCCTTATTTTCCAAGCCATGGTAATTTAGTATGGATGCTAATTACATATTACTAAACTCTATTTCTACATTTAAGCAAGCTTTATCTTATACCTTATTTATGTTGCATATTTGTAGCAAAGTTACTTTCAACCTTAGTACATTGCTGAGCACACTCTAACAATTCCCTCTTTTTTATTTTAAACTAGAGAAATAAATTCAGCATTATTTGATAATACTTTTTCATTATGACAATTAACAACAGTAACTTGACTAGCTTTTGCTAAGCAGACTTTAATACATGTAAATAATATGCAACCAAGCATTACAATAACAATAAATAATAATCAGCATCTCACTTTTTGTACACACCCTCTTTTCTTTCCCACCAAAACTGACCTCCACCCAACTCCACATCAACATCCTACCTAACCAACTCTATTCTATTTCCACTCCCAAACCACACCTCCTCCACATCTAATACAACTCTCCACACTCTTAATACTACATAGTAGTAACTGCCAGTTCCTCTTACATAATTTATCTGCTTTATACCATATACCCTACTATATTTTCACCTCCTAGTAACTCTTCACAACATGCTCTCAAAACAATCCTTCATCTCCCTTTTACTACTACTCCTCCTCATCTTATCCTATCTGCACTATCTCTCCCAGCCCACTATTTCCTTCCATTCTCAATCCTTCCATGTAACCAATCATCAGAACTCACCTCTCCCACACTCATACTCTCCTATCTCCCCCTATTTATACCCCACTGATAATCTCTTTCTTTTCCGATACAAACTTATCACTTCCCAAACAATCTCCATTCCCATAACCAGTAACAAATTTCTCCAACTTAAAATAAAACCTGATCTTATAACCTTACTGTCTTCTCATCTAAACCACTTCTTCCTTCATCCAATTATCGCTCTCATATCTGGTGATATACATCCTAACCCAGGCCCTTCCACCATAGCCACCACAAATAAATCCTTGTTACTTACTTCTTTAAACTCCCAAAGCATAGTAAACAAAGTCCCAAACCTTCATGCTTGGCTCATACACAATAAACCTGACATCCTATCTATTTCTGAAACCTGGTTGAAACCACGTATAAAGGACTCTGAAATAATTCCTCCAAACTACTCCATCATAAGAAAAGACAGGCCTCACAAAAAAGGTGGAGGAGTAGCTCTACTCTACTCATCATCCCTAATAGTTACTCCCTACAATAAACCTATACCACACTTTAACAATGCCGAACTTCTTCTTACTCTACTACAAATCAATAATCACAAACACATATGTCTTGCTTCCCTCTACATCCCCCCAGGGGATAATATTCCCACACTTGAACTCATCCTTTCGTGGCTTTCTAGTAACATTAGTAATGAAACCATAATCCTAGGAGACGTGAACATTAACTGGGCCTGCATTCAGTCTCCAACAAACTCCATTAACATCAACCTCTACAATTTCTCACAGCTAATCAGTTCCATAACTCGCCCTGCTAAAAATCTCTCCAGTGGAAGTATCCTGGATTGGATCCTTGTTTCCCATCCTCACTATTTCTCCAAAAGTGGCACTCTTCCCGATCCCCTTAGTGACCACATACCCATCTTTACCCACAGACTTCCCTCTATCTTACATCGAACCCATAACTATATTACTATTCGTGACCATAAAAAATTCAACCCAACAACCTTCTTGAACTCCTTACAAGCAATTAATTGGAACTGTCTAAAAACACTACCACTAGACAGTGCAGTTTCCCACTTTAACTCGACATTCCTAAAAATATTAGACTCCCAGGCCCCCTTAAGGACAAAGAGAATAAAAACAAAATCAGCCCCCTGGCTTTCCAAAAATACTCTTGCTACCATGAGACAAAGAGATAAAGTCTGGGCACGCTACCAGAAAAATATGACACCACTGCTCCACAATGAATATAAAATGCTTCGAAATAAAGTAAAAAAACTCATCACTTCTGATTGACAAAACTACTTCTCTACTCTCCAAAACCATAATAAAAACAACCCTCAGAAATTCTGGAAAGGCATCTCTAGTCTCCTTCACCCTAGTAAACCAGATTCTCCCACCCCAGACTCAAATGCTCCAGAATTAGTCTTGGCCACACAATTTAACTCCTTTTTTATTGACTCTATTTCCAAATTGACCTCTTCATTCTCCAACACCACTACACTCCACAATACTCCCTCACCCACCCCTACTACTCCCCATTCCCCATCTACCAAATCCTCTACCTCCTCTTCTACACAAACTTCTCCCTCATCTCAATCAACCCCTAATTCCCCCTCTCCTGACTCTCCCTTATTCTCATTAAAACCCATACCTACATCTACTATAAAAAAACTCCTTCTGAAATTGAAGCCATGTACCAATGCTCCTGATAATATCCCTTCTTACTTTCTTAGTATAGCTACAGAAACACTTGCCTACCCCATTAGCATCTTAATAAACCGTTCCATTCAAGAATCTACAGTACCTCAAATCTGGAAACAGGCCTTTATCTTACCTCTACACAAAGGTGGTAACAATAACAATGTAACAAATTTCCGCCCCATAGCTATCCTGTCCCCTATCTCTAAAATCCTAGAAAAATGTATCCAACTTCAACTCCTTCCATATCTCCTAGATAATCACCTCATAACTCCCACACAACACGGATTCAGACCAAATCATAGCACCATGACAGCCCTCCTCTCCTTCCTTGAACTTGTAAATAAAGCTCGTGATTCTGGCCAATTTGTCTCTACCCTGCTACTTGACCTCTCCAAAGCCTTTGATACTATATCACACAGCCTACTTTTAGCTAAACTCTCTGAACTTAATCTATCTCCCTCCTCCTTGAGTTGGTTCTCTAGCTACTTAACCAACAGAAATCAAGCAGTAAAATGGAAGAAAGCCACCTCCCCATTCCTTAGTACCCCTACAGGAGTTCCTCAAGGCTCCATACTGGGTCCCCTTCTATTTAATATATTTATAAACAATTTCCACAAATCTATCCCATTCTCAAACATCATCCAATATGCAGATGATTCAACTATCATCTGTTCTGCCACTTCTATCGCTATACTTCAAAAACTAACTCAAGATGCCTTCTCTACCACAGAGCAATGGATGTTAAGTAACCATCTAGCTCTTAATGCTTCCAAGACCAAACTAATGATATTTACTCCTTCTAAACTTACTCCTTTTGATATGAACACATTCTCAATCACTAGTCAAAATAACTCACCTCTAGAAATAGTGTCAGAGACTAAGTTACTTGGGGTCCAAATTGATAACCAACTTAAATTTAACTCTCACCTACAACTAAATATCAAAAAAACCCATCAGAAACTAGGCATGCTTTACAGGCAGAATCCCTACCTCACACCTGCCACTAAAATTACTCTCTCCACTTGCTTCCTTATCCCCTCCCTTCTCTATGGTGCCCCACTCCTAACAAATCTTCAGTCCTCTTTCTGAAAACAGTTCTGCTGTTGCTACAACAAAATCACAAGATTTGCCACCAGCCATAGGTCCTCCACCCATCATTGTTCCTCCCTCCAGAAACTACAATGGCTAGAACTTCCCAATCAACTAACTTACATTCAACTAACTCTAGCCCATAAGCTTATTCTCAACCCCTCCCTCTGTCCATCCCTTTCATCTGCCTTTAAAATGCACCTACCCAACAGAGTATTAAGGTCAAACAATCAAAACCTACTAGAAGTGCATAAACCTACTCACCCCCCAGGCAGAAACCTTCTATCCTTCAGCCTAGCTCGCCATTGGAATTCCCTACCACCTTCCATCCGCACCACCTACAACCACTCTACTTTCAAAAAATCTCTTCATTCACATCTAGCATCACAGTGGGAATGCTCTTGCTCCCACCCTTCATAACTAACTCTGTCCTCTCACCTCCCCTTCTCCTTCCTGCTAACTTCCCTACTATACCTTAGAATTGCATAAAATCTACTAGACAGGCCCTTAAGTCTACTTCCCCCACTATGCAATGTCCTTTAGCATCACATTGTACAATTCCTTAGTTAGTATGATTCCTCTCAAAGCTGTATTCATTGCCATATCTGTTGTACTATTGTTGTATATTCTTTTCAATCTGTATTAATTGTTATTTTTTGCGCATAATTTGTTTTTTTTGCTTCCTTATTTTGTATAACTTTCATTACTACCTGCTGTACCTATATTGTTTTGTTACATGTATCTTTTTTGCTTTTTGGAGCTTTTCTCCCCAGGACTCCATTGAAAACGGGTTCTTTATGGCCCAATGGACTATCCTGGTAAACCAACTGCAATAAATAAATAAATAAATAAAAGAAATTAAAAATACAGTGATTTTTCCTGTCCATCCTGTAAATAGATTACTAAACTATTCACTCCAGTCATCATTCCAGTTTTTTCTAGTATGTTGAGACACTTGTGCAATCCCTTCTAAATGTGCTTTTACAGATTCTGTTTTGTCTGGAATAAATGTACAACATTGTTCTCCTATTAAAGCACATGTATCCCCTTGGGATGCTAATATGTAATCTAATGCCATTCGATTTTGCAAAGCCATAGTTCGTATTGCTGTCATTTCGACAGTAATGTCAAGAACTTCATTGAAAGTGGCATTTGCCAATACCTCAACTAGTTTAGATAGTTTTCTCAGCTCCCAGATGGCTTTTTCAGCCCTGCACCAAGGGAAAATACCTGCTCCAGAGATTACATCATCTCCTAAATCCATATCTTTTAATTTAATAGAATCAGAATTTTTATGATATATACGTGATGTATCTAATGTGTCTACTGGATTTTCTGGACTTTCAATCACAGGTAATCTATCCCTTTTCTTTTTTGCATTTCTAATGTTTCCTTTTGGTAACTCTTTTACATGATGCATTGCTGGTACCACTAATCCCATATAACAGGTGCCATCCCATTCCTTTGGTAACTGTTTATAAGCATATTTACCACAGATGTAATATAACCCATCTGATAGAGCAACACTACTATTTACCAGACTGCCATTTACTTGCCCCATAGTAGGAGTTTTATCATGTACAACTATAAAGTTTTTATCTATTTTACTTCTCCAACATGTAATATTGGTTTTATACTCATTTTTATCATTTTGTGAAAAATGAAATACTGCTGTGTCACTTAATATTAACTGACCTTTAATTGGTATTAAAATAGGAAAACCATGAGAAAATACTCCATGTACTGGTATGTGGTTGTGAAAATTTATCATTTCAATTGTTTGAATACAATTGCTATTACCCACTGGAACAGTTCCATTTTGTTGAAAACATGTGATCCCCTGCACTATAGCAGATAACTGTACTCTTGCTTTACGTAATTGTACATTTATAACTTGATCTCCTGTTTCATTTATTAATACCCTCCAACTACTAAGAGAATTTAGTGGAATAGGTATTAGAGGCATTACCCCTGTTATTTTTGGTATTAACTACATACCCAACAATTAGAAACATTCATGCTGTTTGCATACCAACATTGTCTTGCTAAAAAAGTGTTAAAAGATGGTGACCAATCTTGTTCATTTTTCCACATTTCTTTACTCTCTCTCTCTTATGTAACGTTACAGTTTGATTAACAGGTTGTAAGTATAATTTAATACTAAGCAATACAATAATAGTTAGTATGATAGCTATTATCAATTTAAAAAAACATCCTTTAAATAGAAATTCCATTGTTGAATCATTTTGCCTTTGGTCATCCGAAACTAGATTTCCAAAAGGATGCACTTTAAACCATGTCAATTTCATTATGGTTTTCTCTGTTGGAAACCTACAAGAGAATACATTTAATCAGATTTACATTGCTCACTATTTTTGACCATTCTTAGTTGATCTTTATGTACCAACATTGTTCTGTTTTTCTTTTTACCTTTGATTTTGTACACTAATGGTTCAATTTGTTCCACTACTTCAAAAAAGCCTTGCCAATTGATAAGCCCATGGTCCTTCCATTTGGAACATTTTTACCAATACTTTGGTTCCACAGGGAAGGTTTTCTTCAGCTGGTAATATTGGCACCTTTTTCCATAGATGGAACGCTTGCTCCTTTGCATTATAGTCACATATACTAGTAAGTTGTTTTAGCCATTCCTGATGTTTGCTGATTTCTAGCATGGGCCTACCATTAGGTAAATCTGGATCAAATGGTAATTGTATGGGCATTTTGTGGCCTGTCATTATTTCATACGGGGAAATACCTGTTTTGCTGTTTGGTGTTGCTCGAATACCCATTAAAATACCAGGCAGATGATGTACCCATGTATTGCCCTTTTCCAAGCATGCCTTTTTTAGACGTTCTTTTAGCGTCCGATTCATACGTTCTACAATGCCATTAGATTGTGGATGGTATGGTACATGAAACCTTTGCTGTATGCCTAACAAATTACACATTTGTTTAATGAGATCACTAACAAACTGTGGGCCATTGTCTGGCTCTATGACCCGTGGCCATCCACAATGACAGAAAATATTTTTCCATAAGGCTTCTGCTGTTTTTGGTAGGAATTGCTTCTACCCATTTTGAAAAGACGTCCACTACTACTAGTAGATACCTGTAACCTCCCTTTGTTGTTGGTAATGGGCCTGCATAATCTATTTGAACTGCATACCATGGCCCATCCGCAGGCTATACTCGATGTAACTGAGGCCTTTTACTTTTATCATTTACCTGCAGACAGATTAAACATTCTTCTATAATCAGTTTGCAGACCTTTTTTAAATATGGGTTCCAATACTTTTCTTTTACAACTGCCCATAACTTATCAGTTCCTATATGGCCCAGTATTTGGTGATTTAACTTGACCAACTGGCGTGCCAACTGAAATGGTACATATGGCAACTGTAACCCCTTGGAGGTGGTGTATGCATAGTACTCCTTTGGTGGTATACCTGCCAATCTGCATTGATCGGTTTCTTCTTTTAAGCCCTGTTGTTTTTGTATATTTACAAGGTCTTTCTCTATTGACTCTTTATCTAACTCTTTTAAGACACTAACTTCTACATTGGCATACTCATATTCTGGAAGTTCTTTTCCATTTTGTGCTGCTTGTTTTGCCAAAGTATCAGCTAACACATTTAATCTGTAAGTTTCACTGGTTAGCTTTTGATGTACCTTTACTTTTAAGATGCTATACTGTCCTTGTTGTTTTGACATTGTTATAACTTTATATATGTATTTTAATACTTCAGCATGCCGTAATGGTTTACCTACACTATCCACAAATCCTCGTCGTACCCAGGTTTCCATATGTAGTCTTAAAGAATTTACTATGTAAGCACTATCTGAAAAAATGTTAATAGGATTGTAATACTTTAGCACATACAGTACTGCCTCCAGTTCAGTTCTTTGAGCTGACATATGCCCTGGTAACTTGATTAGTTCAGGAGAAACCAGTTGTGGATTCTCTGGAACTATGGCAAATCCTGTCCAGTATCTGCCTTGGTCCCAATATCGTGCTCCATCCACAAAGATGGATGGCTTAAAGTGATCAAAATCAGATGCTAAAAATTGCACCTCAGGTGACATTATCTTTTCTAAACAGTTATGCTGTTTTCCTTCATATCCCATGTGGTTTGACAAATAGTATTTGTCCCGTCTGTATAGTAACAGTTTTCATTCCAAAAAGTGCCATCCATTTTGCAAAGACTGCCTGACTAATACCATCTGTAATTTTATTCATTTCAAAACTGTTTATCAAAGCTTTTACAGCTTGATGTGGTGTTTGTACTATAATGCTGGAAAATACGGTCAAATATTCAGTTTGTTTAATACCCTAGTAAATGGCTAATAACTGCTGTATACATGGAAGCCCAATTCCACTGGAGTCATCTTCCTGCTAAAGAAAGTGACTGGGCGTAATGTTTTTTCCATTCTGCTGTCACTACCATGTGGCCATTCCTGTAGTAGTACCACAGACAGTGTTTTTTTTCCTGCTGCTGCTGCTTGTAACACAAATGGTAACCTTGGTGTGGGCCCTATTAGTTCTGTAGCTTGTGCTAGTTTTATTTTTATCTGTGAAAATGCCTCCTCTTCATGAAATCCCCACTCTAAAAAGGTGGAGTTCTTTTTTTCCTGTAACATTTTGTATAGGGGAGCAGCCACGGCTGCATAATCCTCTATAAATTCCCTATTGTAATTCATGATTCCCATGAATTTATGTAAGTCTGCTATAGTCAGTGGCTTTTCCATTTGTAAAATGCCTTGTACACATACAGGGCAAGGAGATCTTCTTGTTGGTTTTATAACAGTACCTAGAAACTTAACTTTTTGTGTCATAAACTGAATTTTTCCACTTTTAACCTTAAACTCTGCTTGTTGTAGAGTATGAAAAACTCTCTTAAGAAGCCGTACATGCTCCTCTACTGTTTCTGACTGAATTAAAATATCGTCAATGTAATGTATTACTAAATCATCCTTTTCCAAATGTTGTAGAATGGATCCTACTGTCTGATGAAAAATAACTGGACTGTTTTGAAACCCTTGTGGTAACCTTGTCATGACATATTGCTGGTTTTTAAATGTAAAGGCAAATCTTGGCCAATCTTTTTTCCTGAGTGGTACTGCAAAAAGCCATTTGCTAAATCTATTACTGTAAACCACTTACTTTGTGGCTTAATATGTGCAGCCAGCTCTGGGACTCCTGGAATCAAATGTGCTCTAGGAGTGGTATATTGATTAACCTTCCATAAATCAATAACACGACGATAACTACCATCTTTTTTCTTAACTGACCAGATTGGTGAATTTGTAGGACTGTTGCCTTTTTGTATAATCCCTTCTTTTTCCCATTATGCAGTACATTTTTCCATATGTTCTTCTGCTTCCCTAGGAATAGGATATTGTTTTTGAAAAGGTGGTATATAGTCCTGATCACTTCCTACTCCTACTGGGCTTTCTAGTTTCCCACAATCACTGGGACCCTTGGGCCATAGATTTGGGAATTGCTGTTGTAAATGCTTCCATACATCCTCACGGTCTGTATTTACATAGCCTGTAGGCGTTTCAGGTTTGTCAGGTAGAGAGATTGCATAGCAACCTGTATTTTGCTCTTCCTCTCTTTGTTGTTTGTCTCCCATCCACAGAATTTCAGTAAATCAATTACTATGCCTAAAGGTCCTAGAATGTCCATACCAATAATGGTATTTGTGCAAGATGGATTAATTAAAAATGCACCCTTCCATATCTGTCCCTCTTGACTAAACTTTATGTCCACATTTTGGCTACTCACTGCATAGCATCCTGTGCCATTAAATGCTGAAATGCAAACCTTTTTTATAGGATTGGCTGGTAACTGTCTGTTTGTGACAGATACTGCTGCTCCTGTGTCTATTAAGACATTTTTCCACAGTGACCCCTCTACCCAAATATCAATCAGTGGTCGTTCATCTCGACCCTTTTTAAAGGTAGTCAGGAAAGATACCAGAGTAGGGGGGGGCACATCCCTATTGTAAGGAAATCCACTCATCCTCTCCTTTATTATCAAATGCAATATGACACACCACATGTTTTTGTTTGTCATCTTCCTCTGTGTCTGAATGATCTACATATTTAGTTTTTTCAATCTCTTTTTTTAACTGTTGCCTAGCTATTCCTTCTGCCTGTTCTATCAAATGTTTTGATTTTACAGGTGAAACTGTTTGAAAATCTACCGGGCATACTTTCCCTTTTCCTGTATATTGATGGCTCTTATAACTGTTTTTACCAATATTGTAAGGTTTTTGTACATAATCCTGCTTTTCTGACTTTTCTTGTAAATTTGTTTGCTCTCTTTTTGGAAACACCCCCTGCTCTTCCTTCTTTTTGCGCCAGGCTTTGTAATGATTACAGTTTTGCTTAACGTGTCCTATTTTTTTTACAAACGAAGCATGTTGGTGCCTTTTGCTCATTACCTGTGCTTGATCCTGGTACTACAAACATAGAGGCAGGAGCTGGTTGTGCTGACACAGCTCTTTCTGCTGGTGGTTGGTCACACCACCTTTGCCTTCCTCTGTTGTTTACCTCACCAATTTCTTCAAATGGCTCACTATTATCTTCAAATGCAAAGATATGGTGTGAGTATAATGTCCCATCATCGGCCATAGTCCGTCCCCTCATTAGTTTTTGTACCAAATCAGTGAGGATATCAGAATTTTCTTCATAGATACATTTAATATACCCTGGAACCCCTTTGACTTGTTCTAAGAAGCAATGTATTAACTGTTTTTGTATGTCTCTTTTTCCCATGTCTCTGTCTGTTTTTTATATATGATTTGAAATGCAAGTCTAAAATGATCACTTTGTTCCATTAATTTATCTGTGATAGTAATTTTAAAATTATCTAATAATTTGGCTGTGATAGGCTGCCCTTGTGTAAATGCCATTAAAATGGCTGTCATACATCCTACTTTAGTGTTTAACTGATAATCATCTTGTTTTAATTGAATGAAAGTTTTAAAACATTTGGGAATGAAAATCTAGAAACATCTAAGTAATGCATCTGTCCATATATCAGATCCTGCTGTATATGCCACCCATTCTTCAAATGTAAGCATGTTATAAAATATGCCTTTTTTATCATTCCACTGTGGTAAACTGTAATAATCTAGACTGTGTATATAAATCTGTAGTGGTTCCCTATCCCTGTTCTATAATTTGGACTGGTTTTGTGTTTTTTAACTCTTCCTTAAGCTGGGATATCAAAATAGTATTTTGGAAATTAGTCTCTGTTAATTCATCTAATTCTTCCTTTTCCTTCAGACACTGTTTAAGGTCTGTCATTTCTACCTGCAAGTGTTTAAGGGATGTGTGATACCTGTTATTGGTTTCCTCTGTTGACTGCAGGGCTCCTATGCACTTTTGACAGAGATCTTGGAAGTCATTTCTGAACATTTTAAACTCACTTTGTTTCTCTTTTAAAAACTTATTAAATTCTTCTGTCAATGTATCATAAGCTTTGTTTCTGTCCTCATCTGTATGTGTAGCCGTGGCATCATTCCATGCTTGTACATAATTTTTAAAGAGAGTTACAAGATCTACAGGGGACTCTGTCAATAACAGATCTGACTGCTGTTGTAATTCAGAAATTAATGTACTGACAGGACATAACTGCTTTACATCTGGATATAATGAAAACTGTGTACCCTTAGTTAATTCTTTATCATGAACAGATCTGTCTGCACAGTTTATTTTTTTTAGCAATATCATGCAAGACTTTTTTATGGCATATCACACAAAATGCAGTTTCTCTTGAACCCCACAATAAACATTTATTATGATATACTTCATCTTTTTGTTGCAAATAGCAATCAAATGTTATAATCCACTTACATAATGCCTGTATGTCAACTTGCCCTAACAAGGTTTTACACTTACTAATGTGTTGTGTATACCAACATTGCAATTTACTCCATATTTTATCTGGTTGTTCTGCTACATTAAGAGTAAAACTTGGCTTACATTTGCAAGAATTCTGCCTGATAACATCCATACTAAAAAAAAAAAATGTGACGCAGAAAAAAGTCTTACCAGTGAGCAAGAAAACAGGTGATCAGGCTGTTGTTGCAGATGGCTGGAAATTTTTCAAAGTCACTCGAGAAGCTGGGAAAGCACAACAGGCCGGTAGAAATTACTGCTGTGCTAGTGGATATCCACCTTTTCTTAGAGAGGTTATGGCACTGCGACTGGAACTTCAGTCTCACTCCGGATGTAGACGTCTAGAAAACTTTACTACTGCAAGCTGCATAAACTGGAATACTTCTGTTTAGGATTTACACATACATACAAATGTTAGTTACTGCAATTCAACTGAAGTGACCCTCTGCAGGACTTACAGTCACTCCCCCTGTGTTTGAATGCAGATTGTAGTCTCAAATGCAGGCTAGCTTGCCATTGAAAAATTATATGGTGCTTACTGCTTGCTGTGATGGATTTGAAGTCTTCTTAAGACACTCAGTCTTGCTGGCTGGATTCTGCTAAAATTCAAAGTCTGGTTACATTTGCATTCACAGTCTGTTGCATACAGAAACTTGCAGAATATACACTGATGAGAGAATATACTTTGCAGCATCAACTTAGAGCAGTTACAAATAACTTTTACAATAAACCAAATGGACTAACATTGCAGCTTAAAGTACTGCTCCAACTTTACTTCTCATATAGTACAGATGATGTGAGAGATATAACATTTTCCTCAGGACAAATGTGTCCCTACCATACCCCTAACATAACTGGATTCATACAGCTCTTTATATACAATTTTAGTCATGCATAAACATATACATTTCCTCTTGGTATTCTATTTTGGAGAATTGCTCATCCTGTAGAAACAATACTAATTGTTGCAGATGCTGATGCAAACTGCTGACTTGATAATATTATTTTTAAGCTTCCTTGTTTAACAATGTCTTGCCACATTTTTGCTGAATTTATGAGACCAGCTTTTCTGACAGTGTGAACATCCTGTATTCTATTTGGATCTTTGTATAAGAACATCTGTTCTTTTGCCAATGCTGATAACAGTGTTCTGTTGTCCATGCAGAAAAAACATGTTTTTGAGGAAACACATTGTCACAGTGTCATAAACATGTCCTGTTGTTTAAGGAAACATATTGTGTCCATTCTTTTTATATGCAGAAAAACATGTCAGTGTTCTTTAAAAGCAGATTTTGCATTTTTGCTCTTGCATACATCCTGTTTTTTAAGTCTGTAAGGGAAAAATGTCAATTCAGCAGATTCCTTATTTTCCAAGCCATGGTAGTTTAGTATGGATGCTGATTACATATTACTAAACTCTATTTCTACATTTAAGCAAGCTTTATCTTATACCTTATTTATATTGCATATTTGTAGCAAAGTTACTTTCAACCTTAGCATATTGTTGAGCACACTCTAACAATCACCTCTTAATAGACAATATGAGACAGAGAAAAGCTGGAGTTTTTTTAGTCTGTCCATGTAGGGCATGTGTTTAAGGCCTATGATCCTCTTTGTGAGGTTCTTTTGTGGCCTTTCCAGCTGTTGCAGGTGTTTAGTGAGGTACATGCCAAATGGGGTATTATACTCGATGACTGGTCTAATGAGGGAAGAGTAAAGAGAGATGATGACCTCTTTCTTCCTGGATGCAAAACCCTTGGTAATGAGATGTGCCACATAGTGGCCACAGTGGCAATGTGGTGGTCGAAGGAGAGGCTGCTGTCAACCTGTGTCCACAGATCTCTTATAATGCCTTCAGTGTTCAGTGGGCTACCATCAATGTATTAATTAGTGGGAACTGAGTTTTTCCCAAAGGGAATGACGACGCATTTTTTGGCATGAAGCTTAAGGCCATGGTCTCGACACCAGTCATTGGTCTCAGTGAGGCCTTTCTGTAGGATGTCTACATCTCTTGGGGAGTTAATAATGGCTCTCAGCTTGCAATCATTGGTGAACTTGATCAGCTAGAGTCCCTCTGTGTTGGCCTGGAGAAGTAGATGCCAAACAGGAGAGGACCGAAGACCGATCCCTGTGGGACTCCACTCATGACTGGTCAGCAGTTTGACTTGGAGTCTGCTACATTCACACTGTTTGTTCTATCTGTGAGCCAATGTGTAACCCACCTAGTGATATAGGGGTTGATGCCAAGTTTGGTGAGTCTATCAATAATTCCTGAAAGGGGAATGGTATCAAAAGCCTTGGCCAGATTGAGGTAGGCTGTATAAACTGCCTTGCCCTCATCCACAGCTCTGGTGACTGACTCAGAGTAGTCAACCAGGTTGAGCAGGCATGATCTATCCTTCACAAAACCAAATTGCATGGGATCCAGGGTTTGGAGATTCCCTATATTCTTAATTAGGTCCATGATGATGCACGCCATAGCCATACATATCAGACTCATCAGGCTAATGGGGTTATAATTCACAGGGTCTGTAGTCGCTCCCCCTTTATGGATAGGGATGACTGTAGCAGTGCGCCATTCTGTAGGGACAAAGCCTGAGGTGAGGCTGTGATTGAACAGGGCACACAGGTGTGGTGCCAGTTCACTTTGTAGTTCATGTAGAACACAGCCAGGGATACTGTCAGGTCCCACGAAAGCTGTATTCTTGGATTTAGACAAAAGGGTGGAAGTTCTGAAAATAGGTATTTTCCTGTAATTTGCATATGTAAGACAGGCCTTTTGGGACATACTAGGGGCTACTGTTTTGAAAAGAATAAATCAATTGATGAGAGATTTTATGAGAGATGGAAAGAAACCAAGGGTGTCTTTGGAGAAAGTAGTACTACCAACGAGAAAGTAGTGATTTGGCAGTTCCAGACCTACTGGAGAATCTCCATTGTGCAAATAGTGAGTATATGGAGATTAGTAGATATCCTTTATGAGGCAGATTGAACATAGATGATATTAAGGAGGTATAGAGAGAATAGGGAAATAGATATTGTAGCTAGCCTGTTAGAGGCAGATGTTAGAGAACTACAGATGGATTTGGCAAGAAAAGTACAAAAGACTTCCAGTAAGAGATGGCGATAGCTAGATAAAAAAGAAGTTGTAGAGAGTAATAGATATAGGAGGGAGGAAGATAAAGTGCAGCAAAATGTAATGTGGAGATGGAAGGAAAACAGGAAATTAAACATTATTCCTAATTGCTAGTTGGAGGTAGCATAAAAACCTAGGAACAGGGAACAGAGGAAAAGAATTTACTGTTGAGGTTAGAATGGGAATTTCTGAGGCTAAAATGTCATTGGAAAAGCAAAGAAAAAATTGGACACAGAAAGGGACAGATTTACATCTAATAAGGGAAATAGACATAATTAGAGAGGAGGGGAAAAGCACAAATGAGCTTATCAGATTAGGGAGAAAATGGCAAAGCAGTAATTGAAAGAGTACAGAAATGCAAAGGAGATAATGGGAAGTAGGGATATATGTAGATACAGAGGAGTAAGAATAGTTAGAAATCCTCAAACTCCCAAAGTGCATATATAAAGTTCAAAGATTTAGAATTTTTGCTTAGAAATTTTTCCACAGATATTTCTATACATTGAGTAAATTGGGTAAGGTGTTCCTGAAAACTACAGGTATGTTGGAGATATGAAGAAATGAGAAGCACATGGGAGCCCATATTTTGGAGTGTAATAGGTTAACGGAGTTGAAAGAAGAAATAAAACACATACTGCAGAACAAGATAGTAGGAAAAGGAAACATTGAATTAACACAAACTATTTTTTCTAGGATATCAAATTGGATTACTAGAAGAAGTAAAGACCCTTGTGGGATTACTGATGACAATATTTAAGAAAGCAATACAAAAACAGGAAAAGGAGAGAGGGCTCAGTACAGAGGAAAGTGGTAAACTTAATGAATCAATTTGCAAGAGGGGAAAGGATGGGAAAATGCCAAACAAGATGGCAGAGCTGGAGAGGGTAAAAAGAGCTAGAGAAGTAGATCCCCAAGGGAAACCTATCTAGGAAAAAAGCTAGAGAGCAGTTAACATCAAATGCAGAAATGACACCTATCACTCAAAGGGGGAAGGTGCCTTTTAGTGTTTAACATACATAGATGTTATGAAGAAGAATAAAATAATAAAAAAGAAAGGTCGTGCACAGAATCAAATGAGTTAAAAGGTGCTTATTGCAACATTTGGAAAACTAAAAATTGTAAACATTGGTATTAGTCATGATCCAGATGAATAAAGAGTAATGGATTATAAAAGGACTTAAAAAGTTCAGGGCTTACTGCCAGTTGTTCAGAAAAGAGGCACCATGCATGCGGATTGCCTAAAAGTTGTAAAAAACTTTTTAGCAAGAATAAAAAAAATGTTGCTGTAAGAAAAAAAAGTTGTATAACTTGTTCTGTGGTGTCATTAGCTAGTGTGCTACTCATTTGAATATGAGTTAGGTAGGAAGGGTCCAAATCTATGCTGATCTCACCTATGGAATACAAACAACTGTCATTATTATATAGGAATAATACCTTAGTATAAAGCAAGGTTAGCATGCTATGTGACAGATTGTATGCCCCACTGACATTGCTGATTTGTATATTATTTTTTGACTGTCACTCCACACCTGCCAGAAATATATTTTCCTTGTGAATTTTACATTCTATGACATTGATTATAAATGGACATGTCTCTTACTGTTGTGGTGCATTATAGTTATAGGTTCATAGGTAAGAAATAGGCTAGCTGCCGTTTTGGTCCATTTTAAGCCTATCCAGTTTACCTTTTGGTCCTGATTTAAACTACCCTATTTAGTGTTAGATTGGCCTTACAAATTCCAGGGTCAATAATTATATATTTTCCCTAGTAAAAATAACTAGGATCATACCTTAGATAATTTGATGGGACCCATCCATTCATGGGATAAAGCATTTAGGAGCTCCCTGTGTCCAGTAGTAGTACCGGGGACAGCCCTGGGGTAAATTTTCTGTTTCCTATTCATAGATCCAAGTTGTACTTGAATATGGTCAGGGATTAGCTTTGTTTTACATGGATGGGAAGTCTGTTCCAGAGCAGTGGTATCCTCTGCATGATAACCCTGTTCCTACACACTCTTCTACTGATGTTGCAGAAGAGGATTAGATCTCTAGACCCAGTATTTGTGATGCCATTTTATTTGCTAATGTGCAGTAAATCTAGTAATATTGGGTCAGAGGATGCCTTCTATGCAAGACACAGGTCACTACTCAAGCAGTCTGCAGGACACTGAATATAGTGACAGGGCTTTAATTTGGTCCATGTAGGACATATTGTTTAGGCCTTGTACCATTCAATAAGGAGTCTCTGTGAGCATTACAGTTTTTGAATGTGTGCCAAAGGGGCATTATACTCAATGACTGGCCTAATCAGTGCTGAGTAAATAACATCTCTAGATCTAGACACATTCCTTTTGTAATGTGTGCAATACAGAAGGACTTTCTTATGAAAATGTACACATGTTGGTTGAAAGTTAGATCATCCAAAATCAGAAGAGGATGATACTCCACAATAAACGAAGCAAAACCAGATGAATGAAAAGACAAGTCCTTTATTCGAATAAGTAAGCGCTTTCACGTTGCTTGGAACGCTTCATCAGACTTCAACAAACCATAAAATTTAAATCAACTTATATATAAGTAAAACACCAATGAAAAAGACATTAGCAAGTCACATGTAAGTTACAAAAATACATCATTTCCTTTCCATAAAAATTAAATAAATATATCATAAAAATCTCATGTTAATAAATGAATAGTAGAAGTAAAATATTAAAACATACTAAAACACATATTGCATAGTGAGACTTATTACTACTGTTTAATGTTTCAAAGGTTTATCTAATAAAAATGGTCTCAATGAAAATTTATCATTGAGACCATGACCTTTATTCACAGATAGCTTAATAATCCATTTTGCCTCAGCTTTTTCTGTCTTATTGCCAATATTACCAAGTCTTTCAGTCTCTGTTAACTGTCCTATTACTAAAAATCTAAAGGCATGTGTGGTGTCATTTTGTAGTACATGCTTGGCTAGGGCATTCCCTTCATTCTCTCTATGTATAGCATACAAATGCTCTTGTATCCTTTCTCTTAAGGTTCTATTAGTCTTTCCTATATAGAAACAATAACATTTTATGCAGGATGCTAAATAAATCACATTTCTTGACTTACAATCAGCGTATTCATTAAACTCATATTTAACACCGGTATCTGGATGTATAAAAACATTAGATTTCATTATATACATACACTGGTTGCAAGAGCGACATGCAAATGTACCCTTTCTCTCAGAGGAGATCTTATTTTTAGGCACTCTCTCATAACAAAGCATACATTTTAAAGATTTAGTATTCTTATAGCTAAAGGATGGTTTTTCACCCACTAAGTCTTTTATACCATCATCTAACTGTAAAATGTTCCAATGTCTCTTAATAATGTTGACAATAGAAGTATTATTATTAGTAAAGGATATCACTAGTCTCCTCTTATCATTATTCCTCACTATAGGTCTCTCATCTATGCTGCCTTGTTTTTTAATAAAAGGACGTCCTAGATGTGTACGTTCAAAAGTTTCCAATGAACGCATATCTCTATTGCAATAGCCTCTATGCCTAAAATTGCTTTCTATAGTTTTTAATGCATCAGAGAAAACCAAATCATCACTAGTTATATTAGAAAAATGTTTCACTTGATTACTCACAATGTTTCTGTGTATATGGGGGGGGGGGTGCATGCTACTTCTGTTAAGAATAGCATTCTTCCTACATACCTTCCTAAATACTTCTGTTTCTAGAGTATTGTCTTTTTTCCTCAATGTCACATCTAAAAAATCAATTGTATTTTGTGAATACATTTCAGTCAACCTAAGAAATGTGGTAGTTCCATTGATATATAGAACAAACTCTTTTAGGAGCTCTAGTGTGCCTCCCCAAATTAAAAAAAGATCATCAACAAAACGTTTGTAATATCTTATAGAAGTGGAGTAAGCCAAATGTTCTAAAACATAATATTCTCCCAGTATGCTAACACAAGGTTAGCATAAGAGTTTGCACAAGATGTGCCCATAGCTACTCCTTTAATTTGAAGGAAGTATTTATTGTTAAAGGTAAAACATTGTGACAAAGAACCATTTCTAACAGCATTGTGAGTTTAATAACTTGATTGTTGCTAAGTCCTTTGTTTAACAAATATAACCTTAAGAAATCTATCCCTACATCATTGGGTATGCAGGTGAAAAGAGAAACAACGTCTAGTGTTACCATATAATCTGTAGTTTCTAGAATATTGTTCTCATTGAAAGGTGCTAGTGTTTCTAAGAACTGTTTCAGTATCACGTAATATAGATCTAGTAGATTCCACGACTGGTCTCAAGTTTTTTCTAGAAAAATAGATATTGTCTCAGTTAACCAGCCTCTGCCAGATACTATTGGTCTAAGCGGAGGATTATGTGTGGTCTTGTGTACCTTAGGTAAACCTCTAATTACTGGTATCACAGGTTTCTCTATCAAAAATATTTGTAAAGTTCTTCATCAATAATCCCACACATCAACATGTCATATAAATCTGCATGTACTGTTTTTATTAACTTATCTAGATCTGACATGCTCAGTCTCTTATAAGTAGTAGTGTCTGAGAGCATTTCTAACATAGTATCATGGTAGTAGCCGGTATCTAGAAGTACTGTAGCTCCCCCTTTATCAGCTTGTCGAATGACTATACTAGTATTGTTCTTTAAATCATGAAGGGCTAACTTCTCTTCCTTGGTGATATTGTAAAAATCAAGTTTTATATTGTCAGATTCAAAAAACTTCAACAAATCATCACTGCAAGCTCTTTCAAAACTTTCCAATAAAGGATGTATAGCAGGCATATAAGTAGAAGTTTTTTAAAAGACATAACATCAGTATTAAAAACATTGTTGCCAAACTGTAAACCAAGTGCAATATTTCTAACAAAGCATTTTATATCAACAATTAAATCACTTACATCAGTCCCCTGAGAGGGAATAAAGGACAAACCTTTGTTCAAAATCTTTCTTTCATTGTCCATAAGCATGTGACTGGAAAGATTAATAATCAAGTCCTGGTTACAGTTTTGAAAGTTTTTTTCTGGAGTTCTAACTGGCCTCCTGATATCTTCCTTTTCCTGGTTGTTTGTGGACTCCAATTGCGCCTCATCTCATGTTGAAAAGGGAGTGGAAAACGAAGAGAAGTGTCATTAGATTCAGCTGAAACAGTTCCACTTGCTGAAACAGGAGTTTTTCTTCTCACTACAGGTGCTGATATGGTAGTTGTATTTAAAACATCAGAGTTCACTGTATTCACACTGGAGCATTGTTCACTGACTGCTGCTTCTACCTGAGAAGAGGAAGCAGGCATGGAAAGAGTAGGAGCAGATAAAGTGTTACGCTCAGAGAAAGGCATTTCAATGTTAGTACGCGTCGCAGCATATGTTGCCCTGGTGGATTCTCTCGGCCAGGAGAAGACGTTCCCCCTCGAGAAATCCATACAGTCTCTTTCTAATTTCTTCTTTTTTGCCAATAATAACTTATTATCTAGCGCTTGCATTGTAGTCGCTATATCAGAAAGAAAATCTTCTTTCTGTGTGTTGGTAAGGGCTGCAAAGCTATAGCTTCTTGCTGAAGTTCCAACTCTATTAAAGTATATTGTTCAATAAGTAGTCTCATGTAGGCATAGCTTGTATCTAAATTAAGTTGCTGCCACTTAGACAAAAGTTCAGGATAGGCAGAGCCAAAAGTAGGCATTTTTAACAAACGTAGACCTCTAGAGACAATATTTTACTTCTACTATTCATTTATTAACATGAGATTTTTATGATATATTTATATAATTTTTATGGAAAGGAAATGATGTATTTTTGTAACTTACATGTGACTTGCTAATGTGTTTTTCATTGGTGTTTTACTTATATATAAGTTGATTTAAATTTTATGGTTTGTTGAAGTCTGATGAAGCGTTCCAAGCAACGTGAAAGCGCTTACTTATTCGAATAAAGGACTTGTCTTTTAATTCATCTGGTTTTGCTTCATTTTTTGTGGAGTATCATCCTCTTCTGTCAGTATAGTAGTTCCCTGGAGAGATCCCAAAGGATATGATAATGCATTTTTCTTGCATTTAGTTTCAATCCATGATTTTGGCAACATTCATTTATTTGGAACAAACTTTACTGCAGGATGGCTAAGTAATTTAAGGATTCAGTGACTGCTCCTAGCTTGCAGTCATCTGCAGACTTAGCCAGAGAGCTTTGGGATTGACCTTTCCTTCAGAGAAGTTGATGCTGTACAAGAAAGGTCCCAGCACAAATCCCAGGGGAATTCCACTGGTGAATAGTCTCTTTGTGATAGTGACTTCCCCATTTTGATTTCTTGCATCTTATCTGTGAGTTAGTTGACAATCCATTGGTGACATAGTAGTTTATACCCAGTTTATTTAGCTTTTCTACTGTGCCTGAGTGAGACATTGTATCAAAAGCATTGGCCAGGTCAAGGCATACAATGCATACTGTTTTACTATTGCTTTGGTTATCTTTTGAGCAAGCATGACCTACCCTTGACAAATCCAAACTGAGACAAGTCAAGTGTTTGGAGATTCCTTATGTCTTTATTGATTAGTTCCATTTTAAGTCTTTCCTTGGATTTGTATTTCTCATGCATTCAGTGAATCCATATCCGGTGAAGAAAGACCATTATGTCTTTGCAATGGGGGAAAAGCAGGCAGAAGATTAATCTCGATTCTCTCACTTTTTAATTCTCCAAAATTATTCTGAGATACTGTCTGGTTCCCGGAATGCCAAACTATGCATTTTCTCTTCTTGTGAGATCTTCTTTTGCAAAAAATGAAACATCCCCTAATTAAAAATCATCCAAATCATTCATAAGCTTCCATTTATTATAGTCTATCCCTTCTTCTTCTTTAGTTTTTCATAACTCAGAGTTGCGCATTGTTTAAAGAAATCAGAGTGTGCCAGTGCTTTTAGTTCTCATTGTTAAATAATAATCTTGTTTGTGACATTTTATTCCAGGAGAATATCCAGCCACTCTTTGGAACACTGCAAAGGTAGGAAATGCAATTTCTGCAAGTTTATGAACTTTTGGTTAATCAATGGCTACAGACATTAAATTAAATCTAAATGCCATTGTGACACAAAAGTGTAAAGGAACACATTTACAGTATACTCTATATTTTAGTATACAGGAAAATAAAAAGGAAAATCAGTTAGGTTACTGGAATATCTTAGAGAAGTGAAAGCAAATTCACAATTAAGTTCAGTTGCAATACAGGTTAACTGGCATTGTGTTGATAATGTGGAATCTATTCAATGTGTTGCTTTCATTGATATCTCTCATAAACATGGGGAAAAGATGGAAGAAATGGTACAGAGGGAAAAAATCATAATTTATTATAAAGTATGATACATTGCATACTAAAGGGTATGCATGTGCATATCAATTGAGATTACCTGATTTAGAAAATAAAAAAAAAACAAAAAAAAAAAACAAAAAGAAAAAAAACAAGCTTTTCAGTATTGCTTGTTTTGTTGTATATCTCTTTAAGAGGTTTTATGTTTTAGAATTACAAATTTTATTGGTTAAAAGGGTGATTTATTTTGCCTTTAACAACCTTTAGAAGGCATTTTGGTGCTGACGTGAAGATACTAAATATTTACAGTATACTCTATATTTTAGTATACAGGAAAAACAATAAGGAAAATCAGTTAGGTCACTGGAATATCTTAGAGAAGTGAAAGCAAATTCACAATTAAGTTCAGTTGCAATACAGGTTAACTGGCATTGTGTTGATAATGTGGAATCTATTCAATGTGTTGCTTTCATTGATATCTCTCATAAACATGGGGAAAAGATGGAAGAAATGGTACAGAGGAAAAAAATCATAATTTATTATAAAGTATGATACATTGCATACTAAAGGGTATGCATGTGCATATCAATTGAGATTACCTGATTTAGAAAAGTAAAAAAAAAAAAAAAAAAAAACAAGTGTTTCAGTATTGCTTGTTTTGTTGTATATCTCTTTAAGAGGTTTTATGTTTTAGAATTACAAATTTTATTGGTTAAAAGGGTGACTTATTTTGCCTCTAACAACCTTTAGAAGGCATTTTGGTGCTGACGTGAAGTTACTAAATTTGAATTAAATAGTATTGAGGTATCAGACTGTGGTGGTGGTGCTGTGGTAGCGTTGTCGCCTCACAGTTAGACGCTGCCCGTTCGATTCTCAGTTAGAGCGTCTTCTGTGTGGCGACATGTGTGAATGGGCATTCCTTCATTGAAGGTTGTGCGTTAGGCCTGGCAAGCCAGTACGTAAAAATCTACTGCCAGTCATTAGCGGACCGGAGTTCCGCTGTGGCGACCCCTAACTGGGAAAAGCCGGAAGACACAAGTATTGAAGTATCAGACCTTTTATTTTTAGTAACTTCTAATAAAATTCTTTTGTGCGAAGCACACACACACACGCACACGCACATGTACACACACACACACACACACACACACACACACACACACACACACACACACACACACAAAATGTCCCACTGAAACGTGTCCTTAAATGAGAAGGTACAGCATCTCTGACTGTAAAGGGATCACATAAGTATAATGGACATGGTCTTCAACCTAAATACCCCACACACACAAATCATAGCAATAATTATTCATATGTGATCCTGTAAGTACCCAACTAAAATTATACTCATCTTCTATATACGTCTTATTTTTTTTTAAACAAATTTTTTATTGGAAATACTGTTGAATATATAATAAACAGTTAAAAAAATTATCCATTTAAATCATGTAAAAAGAAAATGATTATATATAAAATGAAACAAATTCTAACTATGTACAAAATTGTTCACCATAAATCTTAAATAACAATTAAAATAATTCTTATATACATATTATTTACTAAATGTTAAATTATTTTTGTAACAGTTCATAACCTTTGTTCCAGCTGTTAGGAGTAGAAATATTCCTAGAACATCGGTGATTGATGGTCATTTTTTCTAAACAACAAACTTCATTAAGTAAATTTTTAAATTCTTGTATTGATAGAGAGGACTGTGATTTCCACTTCCTTGTAGTTATCTTTCTGGCTATGGATAATATAGACCAAATCAAAGGGTAATTAGATGTTTTTATACAGGATGTTCTATATACTTCTGATGACTTATGAAGAAGAAAATAAAAACATTGCAGCAATAGTATATTTTGGATTGCTGATGTTAAACACTTAACACTGCCTCTCAGCAGGCTATGACATTTTTGTTTGATACGGACCATGTAATGACCTTGTATACCATGCGTAGCAGGCTCTTCACCTTACCACCTAAAAACATTCACCTTCTGCATAGAACTTCTGATGCTTCATTCTGAGGAAAGTAAAAGTAGCACTGACCCAAGTAGTTTATCTCAACCCATTGATTCTGTTACTTACAATACTATTTTAAAATCTTTGTCAGAATGGAAATTCAATAAGTATTTGGTTAAGTGGATTGTTCATTGGTTGGATAATATGAAGACCTGGTTTGCATTCATGGAGTAAGATCCAAGGAAACAGAAATTAATTTAGAGTGTCCCTTGTGGATCAGTACTTGAACCATTCTTATTTCATATGATTATGGCAAGTTTTCCCCTACAGCCCAAATGTTTGTTAGAATAATTTGCAGAATTTGTCAAAACTGCAGAGATAAGTTATATTGATAGAAGATCATTAGGAACTGCAAAGTTATTTAGATAAATTATGTGAAAGTAAGGTTATTCATTTTGGTAGCACAAATATTAGATATCCATTTGGAATGTGTGGGGAGATTTGGGGAGTTTGTGAGCAATATGAGGACCTTAAAAGTTTGATTGACAACAATTTGCAGTTTTCTGGCCCTGTGTGTGTGTGTGTGTGTGTGTGTGTGTGTGTGTGTGTGTGTGTGTGTGTGTGTGTGTGTATATATATATATATATATATATATATATATGTGTGTGTATATATATATATATATGTGTGTGTGTGTGTGTGTGTATATATATATATATATATATATATATATATATATATATATATATATAAGGTCTTGA
Organism: Protopterus annectens; assembly: GCF_019279795.1. Taxonomy (NCBI): domain Eukaryota; kingdom Metazoa; phylum Chordata; order Ceratodontiformes; family Protopteridae; genus Protopterus; species Protopterus annectens. Next base: position 536,642,613 of record NC_056745.1, on the reverse strand, counting down.
AATCATGTTATGCTACTATGTGCATGATATTTAGGGTAATGCCAATTAGTGATGAGAAGGTACTTATAACAATATGCAAAACCATAATAAGACTTATAATGGAGTATTGTATTTTGTATCTATTCTAAATTTAGAAAAGGTATAAATATTTTTCACCAGGAGAATTCATGGCATGAGGGATATCAGTTTTTAGGAGAAACTGAAAAAGCTTAAACTATCCTCTGTGGTTTACAGGATTTATATGAGCGATTTTATATGGGTATATAAATGTTTTACAAAACTGAAAGGATGTTTAGTACATAGAGGCTGAATTTGGTTATCCATGGAAAGGTTACTTGGAATAACACTAATGTGGTTAAACTAGTGGTGGTAAACTCAAAGCTAGGAGCTTTTTTTCTCTTCTAAGTTAGGACTTGATGGAATAAACTGCACTTAAAATCAGGTAGGAAGAAAAGTTTTAAAATTAGTGTGGACTTATGGTCATACTACGGCTGATTGGAGCAAGGTCTATAGTGATCTCATCTGATGTCCTTGACTTTAGAAGTACATTGCAGCATTATACTGGAATATATATACATGCCCCTTCTTAAAAACTAATCACATCAGTGACTGCTTGGCATGAAGCATAAAGCTTTCATTTGCTTTCACCCACGGCCAGCAGACAAAAACAAGATATCTATTTTCTGTGAACATTTCTACTGTGATTGTGAAGAAAGGTACCATTTCTGTGGTGCGATTATAAAGAAATTGAAAGACATAATGGCATCATATTTCCATACCTCACCCAAAAGATAGCTCCCTTTGTGTAACTACTTGATTTTCGGTTTTGATGAAAGTGAAAGAGAGAGTACTGCATTTTAGATTTTAGCCTTTTTTAATCTCAGACACTATATCTTTCACTAAGCCATAGCAAGAATCACTTTATTGTAATCACTGTAACTACCCTTTGCTTTAATCCACAGACAGTCTCACCAGACATGTAGTAATTTCTGGCAGTGACCTGTGAAGTATTTGTACTTGACAGACTATTTAGCCACTTCTGGCAATCCCCTGTGATGTCTGATTACTAAAAGTGATAAATAATTTCCTTAGTAATATATTTCTACTTGCCGCTATAGAGCAGCTGCCCTCACAAATTGATTGTCATATAAAATAAATAAAAAAAATATGTTGACTGCTACCACTGTTCACTGAGCTACCTGACTTTCTGCCCGAAAAAGTAAAAGAATGTGATTAGCCTGTCATTTGCTTTCTTCCACCATCTGTACCCCACACAGATAGCCACTTCTGTCTATCACCTGTAATGTTTGACAGCCAAAAGTGTTATACAGAGCCACAGTAATGCATTTCAAGTCAGTGCTAACATGACATCCTCTATGTCAATTGCTATAAAATTAAGTAATTAAAAAAAAATAATACAATGGTATTCTTGGCAGTGCCTAGTGCCACCATTGCTCATAGATCCATATTATTTCTGCCAAAAAAAGATCATACTTTTTAAAGAAAATCATCCAGAAAATATGAGTGTCTGCCGATATCAGTAGTCTCTAGTCATATGACTAGAGATTTCCAAGAAAGCACTGCAATCTGTGAAAAGCAACTGATATCAGGTTCTTAGATCACATATTAGTAGGATGTGGGGAAGAGGAGAGGAGAGAAATTACAGTAATAAATAACTTGAACTGTCACTAGTGGTTAAATTTCCCATTAATTTTAATGGAAAACTGTGGGTAACTGCTTGGCCAGTACAGTTAAAAAGGTGTCTTACAGATATGCTAGAAAGGAGTGATTGCTAGAAAGGAGCAAAAGATGTTTTTTTCTTATTTTAAAACAGGCATAAAAAGTGTCTTACAGAAGAGTCAAAGAGTTTTTTTTTTTCTTATTTTAAAACAGGCTTCTTAGAAATTTTGAAATAAGAAGAAAGAGACACTAAAAATGTTATCTCGACACTGGCAGCAGTGGTGGAGTGCTGCAGTGGTGAGGCATCTTCTTATCTACATTTAAAGGGTTAAGACCACCAGGAACAATGAATTTTCATTTTTTCTACAAAAATGCCAGTAAATCACAAATTTGGAAAAATCTGAGATTTTCATGGAATTTTGCCTTTTTGGTCTAGAGCATTCATTGAGGGCGGCCGCAGTGGTGCAACGGTTAGTGTTGCCACCTCACAGCAAGAAGTTCTCTGGTTCGATTCTTGGCTGGGGTGCCTTCTGTGCGGAGTCTGAATGTCCTCCCTGTGGTTGCATGGGTTTTCTCCAGGTGCTCTGGTTTCCTCCCACATCCCAAAGACATGGAGTAAGTGGATTGGACATGATAAATTGGCCCTGTGTGTGTGTGTGTGTGTGTGTGTGTGTGTGTGTGTGTGTGTGTGTGTGTGTGTGTGTGTGTGTGTGTGTGTGTGTGTGCCTTTTGTGTAAGGTTGTATGCCGGGCTGGCAACTCTACACCATAAAACTCCACTGCTAGTCATGAGCAGACAGATGACCCACTGTGGCAACCCCTAACTGTGAAGAAGCCGAAAGAAGAAGAAGAAAAGTCTAGAGCATTCATTCACTTAGACCAAATCCTACATTAAGTAGTGAACACATTCTGAGTCTTTAGCTATATCTTCTGGAGTCAATCTAATTGATATTCTAAGTATAATATAGATAGAAATATGGGAGCTTAAAGCTTCCTGATGGCTTAATGTATGAGTCTTGCAGACAAATTTAATCAGTTCTACATGATTTCCTCAAAATATGGATTTTATAATAGCTTGTAATATAGAATTAATATTAAAAAATTAAGCGAGGTAAGTTGCTTATTTTTATACTAGTAATTCTTGAGATTAGGCAGAATTTGAAGTGGGACCATCTCATTAAATATTGTTTAGTAGTATGCTGATATTTCAACAAGTTATGCAGAAGATACTAGTAATTGTTAAAAACAAATCCTGAGTATTTTAAAGTTGTTGAAAAATCCTATAGGTGCATAAGGATTCATTGCACACTAAGTGTCACAGAGTAGAAACAAGATTGGAGCATCCAGACTGAGTTTACTGTTAGATTAGAAAGTAATTTAACTACATCTAGAATTCTGTGAGTAGCTTCATGTTGAAAAAGATATCACCATCATCTGAGCAGTCTGTAAACAGGATAAGAGGCATAGGTATCCTTGGAAAATTAATAAGAGATTTAAAGTAATCCAGATGAAGAATGGCCTGAGATAAAGTTAAAAATATGTTAAAGAAGACAACTTGAGGACTGCTATTTTTAATACAAAATGATTTTAAGCAACTGCTGTTTACATGAGTGACAGTAGTTGGATTATAATAAAGGGGGTTAGTGCTATTAATAAATCATTCTAGAAAAGCAATCTTGTTAAGAACCTTAAAGCAGAAAATATAGTTAAGCTTGTCAATGGCTTTGGTATTGACAGACTGATTGAATGCATGCATGTTATAATAACTTTTAAGATGTAAGAATAAATGTAGGGTTAATCTGAGCAGACCACTTTCCTTGATTGTGTACATATTATAGGTGACTAAATAATGTGGAATGCCAAAACACCGCTCACAAGGCTATGCAAAGATAAAGTAACAGCCAGCCACCTGTCCGGTGCTAGAGTGCACCATATCTCTGAAATGCTCATGTCCCCTTCTCAATTAATATGAATAAGATATGATTGTTTTTGTAAGTGTGAATGGCTTGTGATGTATCACCTTACACTATGTAAATAGGGACATGATGGAGCTCACTGAATATGTTGTTAAGGCTGGTAGGAAACTAATCTTCAGCAATAGCCTGTTGTAACTGAGAATAATATCACATATAAGCAAAAAGAGTATTGACTTTAATAACTGTCTTAGTTATTTTGTCATTATGCGGGGCCCAATATGTGTCAGCTTGCAATGAGATGGAAGATGGCCTGTTTTACCAGGATGGCCTGCATCTATCTTTTCAGGGCTTTTACACACTTTCTAAGAAATTCTATACCCTTATAGTGCCTTTTTAGACAATGTCAGTCTACTCAGGCCACCAGCTTACTAAATCCAAATTTGAATCTGCCAAATATTAATGCAGTGCTGCTCATTATTAGGAACCTATATAAGAAAATGCACTTTCTTGAGCCTTTGCTGATTGTAGAACATGTGGATATTTGCTTTGTTACTGAAATGCAGTTCCAGTATAGCGACAACACACTCTCCTTACTAGGTTTAACTGCCTACCACTAGTTTAAGCCTGCAAGTGTTGATGACATTGGTGAAAAATTAATTTTAATTGTTCCATAACACTGTGCTGTTACTCTGATGCTTACTGTGATGGATTTGAAGTCTTCTTAAGCCACTCAGTCTTGCTGGCTGAAATCAAAGTCTGGTTATAGTTGCATTCACAGTCTGTTGCATACAGAAACTTGCAGAATATATACTGATGAGAGAATATACTTTGCAGCACCTGTCTTTAAGAACAGTAACCAATAACTTTTATAATAAACCACACGTACTTCTGTTACAGCTTCAGAAAATGTTCTACTTTACTTCTCATATAGTACAGATGATGTGAGAGATATAACATTTACCTCAGGACAAAATGTGTCCCTAACATAACTAGATTTAATACAGACTTTATATATATTTTTAGTTAAACACACACCCTCTTGGTTGTGGAAAGATACTGCCTTGATGACACAAATGCTGACACATCTGTTCCTGTGCAAATGCTGATAAGTAAACTGTCTTCAAGGAAACACCTTGTGGATTAGAAAAGCACATTTTTAAACTTTCTTAGAAAAACATGTCCTGTTGTCAGTTCTTTAAAGAAAGCAAATTACATTATTGTCATGTCTGTAAGAAGTCAGCTTTCTTGATGTGTGTGTAATGCACTCATAAGCAAGTTCCTTATTTTTTAAGCCACAATCATTTAGTACGGATGCCAATCACATATTACTAAATTCTATTTCTGCATTTAAGCAAGCTTTATTTTATACTTATGTTGCATATTTGTAGCAAAGTTACATTCAACCTAAATATCTTGTTGAGCATAATCTTACAATTCTCTTTTTTTATAAAAAACACATTAAGAAGCACAAGTCAAAATGCAATTTTACATTGTTAATACAGTGATATCAAGTATTACTACTAAAACTGGATATATTTAACAACTTTTTCTTTTGCAAACCATTTTATGAAAATGTTTCATCAGTTATGAGCTGTGTCTGCTTCAGTTTTATTTTTTAACTTGATTAATTTATTATTTTATTAATTCTTTGCATCTGTTGAATTAACTCTTTACTTTTATTGATTATTTTATATCAAAAGATTAGAGATAATATCTATAAGAGGCAAAACCTATGTGCTACTTCAAGCATTTATACACTGCTGAAAATATACAGTTTCAATGTCATTTTAACCATAACATTGTGGTAATGTCTCTGAACTGCCCATTAACATCTTGGTTGACAGTGAAGTGAACATAAAGTACTGAACTGGGCTTAGATAATAAATATTTGAATGCAATTATTTCAGTATATTTAATACTTCAGGATTAAAAAAAAATGATGTATATAATAAAGAATGTTATGTGCATATTAGTCCATTAGCTGTATGACTACAATATTTTACTATAATTTTCCTTTAACTGGGGTAACCAATACTATTTTACTGATAAAATAATGGTCTAAAAACCAATAATAAGACTCCAACTTAAAATCAGTGATAATATTACAACTTGACACATTACTTTGGAACTTATTTCAATGTATCCTGTGCAGTATGTATTTACACAGACTGTTTGCTATTCATGCATTTCAATCTAGCAACTATCCCGGACCCAATTTTTTTAAACGCATTTTTTCACACATAGTCATTACTAGACATTAATTTAATTTGTACTGAATTATTTTGTATGTGTACATAGTCCAATCTACTAATTTAGTAACATTAACATCAAGCAAAATCTTGGAAAATTCTTGTCTCTTTAGACGTATCTAGTGTAATTGTCACCAGAGGCAACTATGCTTTTTGCATACCAACATTGTCTTGCCAAAAACATATTTAAATAGTGACCATTCTTGTACAATTTTACATATATTTACTCTCTCTTGTATAGCTTTAATAAAGAAATTTTAAGTAATCTCTTGTATAGCTTTACAGTTTAACAGGTTGTAAATACAATTTAATAGTAAACAATACAATAAAAATTAGAATGATAGCTATTAGCAACTTGTAAAATGTCTTATCCTATCAGGTTTAATTTTACCAATATTTTTAATGCACTAATACCTGTTTTTCCCTTCCCCCTGAAAGAGTATTGTCAAGAAGGAATGATATATTTCTTCCTGTAGCTTTATTTTATACCCTTTTGCAACACATACTGCTCACACAGTCAGTGTAAAACTAAGAACGTACCAACTCCCCCTGTAATACTGCAGTATTGTTTATTTGCTTTATAATGTATATCAGCCCAACACTTTGGTTATACATTTGCTTTATTAGGTTATTAAACTATAGACCTTTGTCTGATTTGATCATTTTTTGGCTGTTTTCTTTCTGTTGCCTTTGCTGTCTATTTCTGCTAGTAGTAGTTATTTGTACCCTCCTGTATTATTGATTTGAACTGTATGTATACTATAACCCATCTGTCGGCTATACTTGATGTAACTGAGGTTTTTTATTTTTATCAGTGACATATATGCACAATTGTGATATTTTATTACAATTACCAAATAATGTTACATGTGAACATTTTAACAACTATGTTTTAATAACAATAAGTTTTTTAGAAAAACTCAAGCTACTTGTCTAGCAGTCTTGTCAACATTTCCTGTAACTATTCATCCAGTCTAGGAAGGTTTGAGATCACATTTCAGTTAACCCTTTTAGCTTTTTTGCTTTAATCATCTGTTAGTAAAATGCAGTTAGAAAACACTTAGTATTATATGTGTGATTTGCATAACTATGCAAACTAAACATTATTTTACAATTAGCTTACATATTTTTTAACTTTTGATTTCAGTATTTTTTTTTATTTATTTAACTGTTCTGACATTCATTTTACAAAGACTGACTATTCATCTGTGATTTTATTTCTTTTTAAAATTCAGAACTTTAACTGGTGTGGTGTTACTATACAAATATAAAAAAATTGTAAAAAATAAATAGATATTGGGCAGGATTCACGAAGCCTCCATGTAAGAGTTACAAAGCTTACACGGAGGCTTCAGTTAAATGGTGTGATGTCAGCATGTCATGCATATGCATGAGAGCATGCTGAATCACACCTAAGGCTAACACAGTCCGTGTAAGACAGTAGGGGGCGTGTCCGTAGGGTGAGCCCTGCAAATGGACACGCCCCCAGAAGAGTAAAAGTCCCGAAAGTAAACGCCCACAACAGAGTCCGTGGAAATGTGAATAAACACAACAGAACACATGCCCCCACAGACTATGAACATAAAATGTATAAATGAACATCTTATATATTTTTTTATAAGTTGTAAAGATGTTTGCCCGTGAGTGCGCTCATTTGAGCAGGCGTGCCCGGCGCTTAGCCACAGTTAGCAGTCAGTGGAAAAGCATATAAGAACTAAATATGCAAAGTAAACCAAGAAGCAATAACGTAGCAGTAGAGACGTTGGCTGAAGAGCAGGCAGTCATGGTTCAAGCCCCCACAACATCAATTTTTATTTTTAGTGAAATAAGCACGAAACAATGCCCTGACATATATGTACATATTTAAAATTATATTTTATGTAAAATGTAATGAAAGGGGCCATGTATTTTGAAGAAATGTGAGATAATAAAAAAAAATGTTAGATGTGCCTATAGCTGAGCTACAGTGTAACAAGTTGAGGATATCTGCCTGTAGGTGAGCAGTGTTTTAAGAGGTGTAAAATGAGTGTCCGTAGGTGAGCAGTGGTTTAATAGGTGTAAAATGAGTGCCCGGGATTGAGCAGCATTTTAACACACTGAAACTGTGTGCCTGTAGCTGAGTTGAGCGCAATATGCGTGCTGGCAGCCAAATGGCGCGTAAGCCAGCGTGCCCCGTTTGCGCGGAGCTGCGCACCGCACCAAGCTAACTGATGGGCAACATTGAGCAAGCTGTATCAAAACTGCCTTTACACAGACACACCTCCTAGCCTGTGTAGACAGTCATAAAATATAAAAAGCAATGGCCAGGTTTGAACCCAGGATACCATGCACCATAGTCAAAGTACTGAACCACTAAGCCATGACAGTTGCACTTCGAAATGCAGTAATAGCATATATATAGGAATGAATAGAAAGAGGAGCATGACAAAGCAGGTTTTGTGAAGCTGATACAATTCCAAAATGGCCAATCACAGATAAGTGCGGGAAAAACGGCATATATAAGCCCCATAGGCGGGAATACACAGCATAACTGATTGTGGAACAGACTTGCAGCCAGGATGTCAGGTGTAGGAGAGGGTAGTTGCTTCCGAGCACAGAGGTGGGGTGTTGAGGAGTCCAAATATATGGTTTGGCTCCTCGTCCATAATCATGAGGCCCAACTCATGCAGGGCCAGGTCCTGTGGGGAGCATATAGGGCTGAGGCGTGGGACTGGTTGGCACATGATCTCACCAGTGCCACAGGAATACCAAGGACTGGTGAGCAAGTCCGTCACCACCATGCAGACCTGAAGAGATGGAAGCAGGACCAACTGAACCGTTGGATCCAGGAGGCCCAGCAAATGCCCAACGCCCCACTACTGAGTAAGTTACATGTAATTATGTATGTAAGAAATTAACCTAGCTGATATTATGGAGATGTGTATTCCAATATTACTTCATTTATATTACAGCTGCAGGTGTCCGTTCTGCGAACCGTCGAGCCTATGGCGATAGGCTGGTGCGGTTGCACCACCAGGCAGGTCAGTAATTCACTCCCTGTAACTGTAAATAAATATATAAGTATGACAGTTAGCAAAAGAGTGCAGGGTAGTCACTAATTAATAAAATGTGCAAGTAACAGTGTAAGAGAGTTTGCAAGTATTGCTTGATTACAAAAGTGTGATGCAGCCTGTAATCCAAACATAAAAATGAATGAAGTCTGAAATAAAGATGTCCCACCTGTAATATAATAGTACATAACCTGCAGCAGGCTGAAAAGTACAGCTGCAGAAGCTGAGTAAAACACGTGTGAAATATATCCCTGTTGAAATTCTGAAACATGACATAAGTGAGACTGTTGGAAAGGATTGTTATAACTAAAGGTAAAACATGTCAATAAAGCCTAGAATTAAGTACCATCCTGAATTGTAAAAATAAAACAAGTGAGAGAGTGTGAGAAAGAGGTATGAATCCATCAATAAAGTAGTAATAACACCTGAATAAAGTATACTGCAGTCAGTATAGAATGAAATGAATGTGACAGGCAGAACCAAACAGCAACATGTGTTGAAAACAGTACTGAAGCTGGAATGTGTGTCCCAAACTCTGGATATGTTGCTCTTAGTCTGCAATATGCAGATAGTATGGTTGTCTGAAATACCAAACATCCACAGTTGTCTATAGCCATATAAAGGAAATGTAGCAGGATGATGTAGCTGAACAGAGCCAGATATGAATGTGTATGAATAAATATAAAATGTATATTGATGTAGCAGTAACATTCCTATCACCAACCTGAAGTAGTTATCACATAGGAAACTGTAGGCAGACCTGTAGTGTGTATATATCTGCAGCTAGCAGAAATGTACATCATATGTACAGGTATTTGAAGTTGTTAATTAAATATTTCTTCACCCTACCCTATAACCACAAATAATCCATTCCACGTGAAATGGGTATGTGCAATCACAATTAACACCCCTGGACATTTGTCCTGTTGGTTCATACATATTTGCATGTACGTTGATGCATCTGCCCTGTTCATACATCCAAACCTGATGGCCTGTTGCCATCAATCAACCCTGCATGTTGTTGGAATGTGTGTTGCTGTTCAAATTATGCATGTGTTATGCTTGCTGTTCAATGGCTTGAATTTATGGGTGTTTGGTTAATGGGAATACTAATGCATGCTATTACAACTAATTGTGAATGGTATTGTACGTTACTAACCCAAACTGTCATAACATAATGCAAAACATAGGACGACAGGGAAGGCGGGTTCCAGCGGACCCACCTCAGCTGGCGAGTGCACCTGGCAGTAGTGCCCAGGCCGGACCCTCCTCCGGTGGCCCTGTGCCACCTGTGGGTGGAAGCGCTGCAGGGGATGGGGCTCGTCCCCCCTCTGCAAGCGTGGCCGGAGGGGAACATCCACTCACCCTCCATAGTGTCCGGACTGTGGTGCGTAGGGAAATCCGGCACGCTGTGCTTGGGCCCCTATGCCAGCTTGAGGCACGGGTGGCACAACTCACGGGCGTGCCTGCTGCCTGGCCTACACAGCCCCCAGCACAGCCCTGTCCTGGGCAGTGAAGGCACAGTGGCAACTGCCCATGGGTGGGGATCTCAGTTCCACTGTTGCCATCTGTGGGCTCATGGGCTCGAGATATCCAAACATCCATCCCCGTCAATTGTGTAACCCCCCCACATGTGTCATACACCACCCCTGTATGCATCTTGTTTGTCTTGTCTGTTAACCTCCCCAACCTACCTCCCCAGCTATACCGACTTCCTGTACCTGACATACCACTCTCACCTGAAAAAACAAAAAAGGGCACTCTGTACCCACAAAAAAATTATGCCCCATACATAGCTGCCCATTTTGCACACGTCTGCTGGACATGTAAACTGGCAATTACAATTGGCTGTACAACAAGTATTATTGTTGTCCTTACACCTCTCTTAGGGGTGGAAGGTTTCAAATTTCACACCAAATTGCAAACATATGCACAGCTGTTGCTGACGAAGAAATGGGCAGCTATGGGTCTTTCCTAAATCCCTCTTGTTTTTTTTTCCTACTGTCCTACCCTCTTTGTGACCCCTTTTTCACCACTTTCCTATCTCCCCATTTTCTTTTCTTTCAAAGAAAATAGCGTGGGTGTGCGCGAGAGTAAGCACATTTAAGCAGTAGTAAGCGGGTGTGCGCGAAGCTAAGCGGCAGTGCGCATGCGTGACCTCCGCGCAAACCAGTGCTAACCTGCTTACAACTGCTTAAAAGTGCCTTAGTCACTCTGAATGACAAGGCCTGTAGTTTTCTCAGCAGCAAAATAAAATACCTCCCTCAGTCTCAAACCCAGGGCCTTGGAAACACTAATCTGCATGACTTACCACTAAGCCATGAGTGCTATACAAGAACATTGTGCTGAAAGAAATATATCATAAAATAGTAGGAATTAATGTAAAGGGAATATACAAGTCTAGTACACAAAGCATGTCATGTATATTTACTGTCAAATCTAGTGGATTTGTAAAATAGTACTGTGTGCTGAGAAACAGTCATGCTAGTTTTTAGCTACTAGGTAATAATGTCACAGTAGCATCTGGCAAGCCACACACATACTCAGAGCAGGATAAACACTGCCATAATTGAATAGTTAAGAGTTCAGACATAGCAACTGTGACTGAGTTACAGAGATGTCCCTCATGTGAAAACAAATGTCAACTGTGCCCCACTGACACCCTGCCAAATGTACTAACAGTAGGCAGAAAGGTGTAACTACACATGCAATGGTAACTATGACTGACTGAAGGTATGCACCACCTGCACGGCACAAATGGTGTACTAATACATATGCTTGAAATAACCCACAGTCACAACTGCAGAGTATCAGAATATGTCACTGGAGTAACCCACTGCTATGTACCATTCCATGAGGCTGATAAAAGATGCACCGGAGAGTATCTGAGGCCTGCTCAGCAGCATGATCAAATACTCCTGTAAGTGTCAAGGCCCACACCATGGCCAGATAATACTGCAAGCAGTAACACCCTACCACAACAAACACATAGGGAATTGCTGGCCATACAGATTTAGCAAGCATTACAAGCTGTGAATGTAAATGGAAAATAGGAAAGCCATAGCAGCACATAACAGGAAAGACACCTAGCAGGCATACAAGGAGTGAATGTAAAGGCCAAATATTGAAGCCATAGCAGCAGATTGCAAGAGCCACTGCTATATACCAGTTACAGCACAATCCCCACAGGAAAGCACACACACCCATATACACAGTATTACTAGTCGTAGGTGTCAGTTTACATACACACAGAGAACAGGACACTGGAGGAAGGACTACTCAGCTTACAGAACAACATGCATTGCAGTGTCTACAACACAACCTGAAATATGACAGACATACCAACCCTTACACTCACAGAACAGTGTCCACAGCAAACCAGCATGGTCCCCACCCTGATAATCTGAAAGGGCTACACCTACCTAACAGACCTTTTTATAGCACAGGCCTGTAATCACAGTGAGAACTGCAATCACTACACAACAGGCTGCATGTAATTAGTAAATGCTGGCTAACAATTGGTGCAGAGGCCATCACATGGACATGTGCAGATACCTACAAAAGCATCCTGTACTCCCAGTCCACACATGCAATACTGTCATTGCACCCACTGGAGGTAGAGAGAGAGAGAGAGAGAGAGAGAGAGAAAACAAAAAAAAAAAAAGAAAGAAAGACAGAAAGAAAGAAAGAAAGAAAGAAAGAAATAACAAACCTGAAAGAACAAAGCAAAGAGGCAGACAGCAGGCCAAGCAACTGCAAGCCTACACAAACAGCTGCAACAAACACAGGTAATGTAAAGTACTACTATAATACTCTACATACTGTGAACCCTCCAGATTTGTTATTGGTCTGTATCTATGTATATGAGGATGTGCATAGGGATGGGGACATACTGAAACTGTCACTGAAGGCTCCACATACATATGTATGTGATGGTAGCTATGTGCACATAGCAATGTAGGTTGTAGTGCAATGCACAAGTAGGTGGTACAGTAATGGGTGTTCAGCAGTATGTTACTGTGTGTATACATATGTGGAACTAAAAAGGAGTATAAATATATATATATATATATATATATATATATAAAACGTGTATACGTATGTATATTGAGATATGTATGTATGTATGTATATATATATATATATATATATATATATATATATATATATATAATATGCATATGTGTATACATAGATAGAGAGGGATGTAGAAATACATAGACAGATATAGTTTCACAGTGGCATAGTTTAGTACTAGGCTATCTGCAGACAGTGTATAGAATAGATTTAGAAACCTGTGCCTCTGTATAGTAGTGACACAGTGAAGACCCCCCTACATAATAACATTAGTGTACTGTGCCTCTGTCTAGTAGTGACACAGAGAAGACCCCTGCTGTAAACCTATGATCTCCCATCCACTTGTCAAGAATGCACATGAAGAGTGTCAGTGAGGGTCTCTGCCCAACATGAACTGGGATCCTGTTCCACAGTATGGGAAGCCTCTTAGTGATGGATCTGTCCCTACAGTATGTCCTATTCATATGTGTGCTGAGGTTTAAATCTGTAGCTGTCGTGCTTCTGATGGATTTGGATTGTATGAGGTGGAACATGTCCATCACTACCAGATTGGACATGGCCTACTACATCAGGCACAGATCACCCCTACGTAGGCAGTATGCTATGGAATAGAGCATGAGTTACGTTAGACTGGCAGCATATGACAGTTGTTGCAGACCCTTGATCCTCCTGGTGATGTACTCATGGGGTCCCCCTAGCTGTTGCAAGTGCCAGGTGAGGTACATACCAAATAGGGAATAGTACACAGTCATGGGCCTGATAAGGGAGGAGTATAGGGGTACAATGACCCCTTTTGATGTGGATGTGAATCCCTTCATGATAAGGTGGGCAAGGTAGGAAGTCCATCCAACCACGTCGGCAACGTGGGTGTCAAATGAGAGGTCAGAATTGCACAGTGTCACCAGGTCTCTGATTACTTTGTCTGTACTCAGTGGGTTATTGTCTATGTGATAATATGTAGGTACCTTGTCCGTCCAAAAGGGTATGAGTATACATTACGTGGCATGCAGTGTCAGGCCATGTCTCTGCCACCAGTTGGTATCTGTGAGGCCTGTCAGTAGGATGTATGTGTCAGCAGGTGTATCGCCTATGGCGCCTAGTATGCAGTCATCTTTGAACATTGTCAGCCACTACCCTCCCATGTCTGCTTCCACATCTGAGAATGATATGCCGAACATGAGCAGTCCCAGGACAGAGCACTGTGGGACACCACATGTGACTGGCTCTGAGTCTGACATGGCACCAGTGAGGTTGACTATAGGGTTTCTATCCGTTAGCTGGTTTGCAACCCATCATGTGACATATGGATTTACATGTCAGCTGTTGATCATGTCTATGATGGCAGAGTGCGGTATTGTGTCGAATGCTGTAGGCAAGTCCAGGTAGGCTGTATGGACCGCTATGCCCTCAGCAATGGCTATAGTGACTGATTTTAAAAGGTCAACAAGGTTCATAAGGCAGGATCTGCCCTCTACAAAGCCAAACCGGGTGGGATCAAGTGTCTAAGTCCCCAATGTCTCTGTGTATGGGTACCATAATGATCCTTTCCATAGTGTTGCAGACCAGGCTGGTTAAGCTTATGGGGCGGTAGTTACCAGGGTCTGTAGAGGTGCCTCCTGTGTGGAGTGGGACTACTGTTGCTGTATGCCAGTGTCCAGGTACATATGCTGTAGTAAGGCTACGGCTGAATAGCATGTAATGTGCATGTGTAGCTCCTCTTGCAGTTCACGTAGCATGCAACCTGCAATACCCTTGGGTCCCATTGATGCTGTGTTTACAGCTCTGCTGAGGGTGGTTCCCAGCTGGACATCTGAGATGACAGGGAGGTTACAGTCAGCTGGGATAAGTAATTCCACATGTGTGGGTGAGGGAGTGGAGAAACCTGCACTGAACCTGTCTGCCAGACTGTTGGCATTATCTGTGTGTTCAGTGTAGCGTATGTCACTGTGAGCTAACTGTGAACACAACTGAGGGTTCCCACCCAGGTGTGTAACATAGCAGAGGAAGGCCTTGTTGTTATCTGTAGTGACCATAGCGATGTCCCTGTCATTGTTGGCCTTGCATGTTTGTACGACAAAACTTATATTTCTACTACTGCTGATGAGAGATGCCGTAGCTCTATGGAAGTATGCTCTGCTGTGCAGTAGCTACCATCTGTTGTTATACAATTTGTTCAATGCTGGGGTCCACCAGACAGGATGCCTGCCCTTGGTGGAGAAGGTCATGGTTCCATTTGTGATTGCATGATCCATGCAAGAAGCATATGTGAGGGTGTCTGAATTGTGGGAAGTGGATTACACTGGCCCAGTGGGCATTAAGGATACCAACTCAGTTATAAGATGTGTAAAGTCGGCATGTGAGAGGTTTCCCACTGTAGTCTGTTGTGTTGTGGGGGAGGTGGGATATCTATATTCAGAGGGATTAGTCTGTGGTCAGATGTGACTAGTGAGGGGTATACTTCCAGTGTGTAGCACATTGTCCCCATGTTTGTGATGATCAGGTCTAGCATATTATCTCCTGTTGTGGGAGAGGTGACTAGCTGTTCCATTGCATTTGACATAGTGAATTCTGGGAACCTTTGGGCTAGGGTGTTTGGGGTAGAATAATGCACCCAGTGTATGTTAGGGTAGTTGCACTATCCCAATATGATGGTGTGTGGTGGGACATTCATATCCTCCAATGTCTACAGGAAGGCCGACTGTGGTCCCTGAGATTGGGAGGGTGGTCTGTAACATGCTACCGGTTGTATAGCAGGTTTGCCTATGGTTATCTGCACCTGGATGGTCTGTGATGCTTCATGTGTTGCCACTAACCTGGAGGTGTGTGTGTCCTCCATGAATATAGACACACCCCTCCCTTTTTGTTTTGTCCCGAGTCCTGGGGCCAAAATGCATGATACGGGGTATAGCCTGATACCACTGGTGTGCTCTCAGGAGCCTTGAACCAGGTTCTCACTTACTGCACAGACATCGAGATTGGTAGAATATGTACGTACAGATATATGTAATACACACATACATATATAGCTATCTGTAGAGACTTACACATATACAGATAGATCTGACTGACAACAGATATGTCTGTATATGACTATCTCTCACTCTCTGTCCTACCCGCTCACACTCACACTCACCCTGTGTCTCTCTCTCACTCTCTCCCCCTCTCTCCCCACATCTATATGTATATATCTACATCTATATATACATATTATATATACATATATACAAACAGATATATACCCATATACAGATATAAATATATCAATACATATATATACATATATATATATATATATATATATATATATATATATATATATATATAGACTGTGTGAGGCACATGTGTGCAGATGTCTTGCTACAGGTGCCTGGTGTCACAGGCATGGAGTGAACACCAGTGTGGATACTGGAGTACCATACCCCATTCAAAAACACTGACACCAGTAACCACCACATACATACAAGCCTGCCCACCACTGCATGTTTCAGGGGGGGAACAGGGTCAATAAGTGTACAATAGGCTCCACATCGATATACATAGTGGCACACTAGTCCTGTAATACCTGTACATGGAATGTGTCAGCGGACATGGTGTGTCAGCTATGGACATGTAGGTCACTGTACCCCTCCACATCCCACAATGTCCTACACAGTATGTACCTCCCATGACAGCTACAGATATGGTGAAGGACACAGACATATGCAAGTAACTGTGTCAATGCACTCAAACACCGCAGAGCGCACACAGACTACGTACATAGAGTTTACCACTGCTGGATATACATAGTTCGGTCACACCCATGACAGTTGTCTCCCAACCATGGTAACACCTCCATCCACAACACAAATTACCTATGTCTGTCATCCTTGTCACTGCAGTATAGAGCACATGGTGGAGGTACGGGACCCTACCCACAGATATGACATACACTGTAGTAGACCACACAGAATTAAGAAGCAAGGCTCCCCATGAGTAGATGTCAGACATACCCCTGCTGAATGTTATGCTGATAGGTAATATGCCATATGAGTCACCCTGTTTAACTGTTTGTAAGGAGCAGGTACGATCATAACACATGTGTCACAAAGGGCAGGGTAGCATAACAGTATGCTGCTGTAGGCCCAGGGCCAACAGCACACTACCTACCTAGGACACAATGCACACCAATTAACACATTGCAAACAGAATATGTGAGGTGGAATGAGTGTGCTAGTGACTGGGTGCATGTTGTGTACTGGTGTGATTGCTCACCATGACTGTCTGTCTGTCATGGTAGTGTGTGTCCTTGGTGTGAGGCCAGAGACAGGTGTATGGGGTATTGCGATCAACACATACTACATTGCCATATGTTGTGCTGTGTTACCCTGTATGTAACTGTGGTGTAGGTAGGGTTATGGCAAGTAAGAGTAGTGTGCATTACCAGTGAAATATGTAACGTGCATTGTGTGCAGTGCATGTGCTGATAATGTTCCCCATACAGTACCTTGATTCAAACCCCCAGTGTGAGGTTGTGTATTGTACCTGAAACAGTGCGTTGACTGCTGCAGTATACTAGTCTGTTGTATGGAGTGTGCCAGATACTGTTGCACAGTTGTCGGATGAGCACTGATATCTGGTCATGTACATGTGTATCCCCCAATAGACAGACAGATGCTATATATGGTGCCTAAGTTATATCACTGCAGTCAAGTATAATGTGTATTATGTGTGCTATAGTCTGCTGACAGATATTGCTGACATATTTCCCTTCTCCTTTTCAGGGCCATGGTTCACCAGCGGAACCCAGTCTACTCCGCTGCAGAGGAGGAGGAGATACACCAGAGCCTGGTGCGGGATTTCGCTCTACTCTTTTCCCGCACCAGCCAGAACCAGCAGGAGAGGGCTGCACTGTGGCAAGACCTGGTCTGTCGGGTAAATGATATAGGCACACATAACTGGACATATGAGCAGGTACGCCATCACTGCAGTGATTTAATTAGAAATGTCCGTCAGCATGAATTGGATATCCACAGGCAGCAGCTTGCCACAGGTGGTGGGGTGGCTAGACATCCCCCCTCACCAGACTGGAGGGACTACTCCTGAGTGTTCTGGCTCCAGCACAGCACAAACAACAACAGCATACATATGTAATGATGGAGGCTGGAGCCACACAGCAGCAGGACACAGAGTGTGCAGGTAACATGCCATGTGTATAGTGACCATTCTGTACACTGTTAGGTTATGCATGTGTGGGGTGTGTTCTCGATTAGTAGCTGTTATCTTGGTAATTATTGTGCATTAGTGATAGCCTCATTATCTGCAGTACACCCATGGTAGCTAACTGTTGCACTACTGAACTGTATCATGCCCACAGTATCAATGGCACAGTTGTGCCCACTGACGATAAATGTCTCTTTTCTGCAGGTCCCTATCCATGCTGGTGAGTGTGTAATACCATTACCTTCACTACTCTGTATACTAATAGTAATAATAGGCTGAAGCAGTAGTGCTATGTGTTTGATTGCAGGTGTGTTTGTGTCTGTGGGTTGATATCTCATATACTGAGGTGTGTGCATGTGTGCATGTGTGCATGTGCCCATGTGCCCATGTGTGCATGTGCCCATGTGTGCATGTGTGCATGTGTGCATGTGCCCATGTGCCCATGTGTGCATGTGTTCATGTGTTCATGTGTGCATGTGCCCATGTGCCCATGTGTGCATGTGTGCATGTGCCCATGTGTGCATATGTGCGTCAGTGGTGGCATTGTGTACACATTGTAAACTGTGTTTCCTGTCTTACTCCCACAGGTTCCGGTGCTGCTCTGGTGTCATGCAGCAGGGAACCTGAATCAGCTGCTGTGGATAGCGATGATGATACCTGTGTAATGGCATAGGTAGGTGTGCCAGGGTCCATCATTGGTCAGCCAATTGACACAAAACAGCTATCGACCCCATCAATGCGCACAGTCATCCTGCCAATACATCCTTTGTCACCAATGTCCCTAGGTGATGGACAGGATACAGTAGGCATTGACCAGGGTAATGTGGTACCAGTGGCACATGCATCCCCACACTGCAGCCATGGCCAGGGCCCTGACACAGTACCACACAGACAGATGTCATGGGTTCTCGTGGGAGCATCCATGGGTGTACCGACCCTGTCAGACGTGCCCACAGAGGGCTTTCAACTCCAGCTATATTTCGGGCTGTAATGCAGACACAGTCACGTATGGAACGGTATACCAGACAGGGTCTGAGGGAGCTGAGAGCATGTCGCACAGCCATGAGTGACAGTATGCGTGATGTTGCGGCTGCCATCCACAACTTCACCGATGTCATTGACAGACATTGGGAGGACACATTAGATCTGTTCCACAACTATATGTCCATGAGCCAGGGAAATGGCGGATGGTTGAGGCGTCGACGTGGCCGTATGCCAGCAACAGCAGCAGCTGGCAGCCGTCGCGGATGACAACAGGGCCGCGGCCGCTCACATAGTGCCAGCAGCAGCCCCAGCAATGCTGGGTCTTTGCTGTCATCAGACCACCCCAGGAGACCATGTGCACATGGCGCTGGACAGTCCCAACAGGGACCTGTCTTCAGTCAATGAACACCTGCTTCTGATGACAGTACCCAGTCTGGCTTGGTACCTGATACGATCCGTAGCACCCCTGCCAGGCACAGGTACCGTGTCCATGGCCACAGTCAGTGATCTGTATGTCCTGGCAGGTACAGTCTGTGGCTGTCCACAAACACCTGTATATGGCAGCCATGAGGTGGGACTGTGTGCATTCATACACACATGCAAAGTGATAACACCTAGGGCTACCGCATACACACACACACTGCATCAACATTGCCCCATCTTGTACTGCTATCCCTCACCAACACACACACACACAGACATGTCAATTGGTTGTATCAGTGGCAGACTCAGGCATACCAGGTACACACCCTGTGCATATGATGAAACTGTGCCACCTCCTGCAATCTGTAACATCGGTGCAGGAACAGGTTAACATGGTGCTGATGCACAGGGTGACTATATAGATGTATTGTAATAATATGATATTGACAACAGTACAGTGTAATTATAGCATTGTGGGTATATACCAGCATGCCTGATGCAGTTACAGTATGAATGTCATTGTATTGTTTCGTACACCCATACTAATTACCACAGTGGTCTGTCTGCACATCTTTGCATACTGGTGGTGAGGCTGTAAAGGGATGGCCACCTACATAGGTAGCACAGGGGATAAAACAATGTACATATTGATACTCAATGATGGCCATGTCAACTGCGAGTTGCATGCTGTCCACACACGACTCTGCAATGCAGATATTTCAGGATGTTGATATCTGTGCAGTAGTACACAACAGGTTCAGGGCTCACAAGAGCACACTAGCATTACAAGGTCACACCTCATACCATGCATAACAGCACCAAAACACAGAACTAACTATGACAGGAAGGAGAGTGTCCATACATGTCAAGGATACTGTGGTGCCAGGACAGGTAGCATACATCATACTACGTCTGGAACTGCTGAGTGAGGGCTCAGTGTCTGTTATTTGACATGTGTATTATTACAGGTATGAGCACTTGGGTATCGGGCCAGTTATTCAACATTACAAAGGTATGTGGTCTATACACTTTTGGGGGTTGCGGCTGGACCCAGCCCGTCTGACCTGGGAATGTCTGGGTACTGGCTTAGAGTGCCTGCATATATGCACTGTTACATACTGGAAGTCGTACACCTTGTTTGTTGTAGCATAGTCTACATACAGGCCTGCTGACTGCAGCTTTGTTTGTATGTATGTTTGCCTGTTATGTTCCTGAAACACTGATTCCACCTGCAGTGCAGATATACAGTGCCTCTGTGGATCCCTAGTGACATCTGTGTTGCTTACTGTACTGATGTCCATGTGTCACTTGACAGAACATCACTGTTTGTTTGTAGCTTGCCTGTAACACATTGCATATGACTTACCTCACATTTGCTCAAGACAGCATTCATATATGCCAGCACTAACAATTCAGGAGCACTACACCCTCACATAGTCACCTTGAGTACCTTGTTCCCCATTGGCCCTATGTGTCATTACTTAGTATGGGAGTCACAATGCTATGGTAGCATGTGCAAAGGTCACCTGTTGATCTACTCTCAGGTCCAGTTGGTGAATCTGTGAGTCATGTGGCAATGTTACAGCTGCCTCAAGTACACAGACAACCCTCTCTCCTTCCCATACATGTACAACACATGAGAGATGCAACTACATAGCCAAACTGGGGGCTAAGCTCTGTTTACACAGCACTGGCATTGCCTGTCAGGTGGAGTGGGATACTACAGTGAATACAGTACCAGTCTCCCATAGACCTGCCACGACCACAATCCAAACACAGACACACACAGGTACATTATTGGGCTCTCGGAATAGCATCCTGCCTGAGCAGCTGACACCTGCAAAGCAGACACACAAGCAAACATTATGCCAGAGCAGAGCACATGCAACACATAGCTCACAAAGCCTGTGTGCCAAACAGTGTCAGGCCATACGGCTAGACAACACACCTGCTACGGTTGTATGAGGTACCTCTATTGACAAGTACACGGTGGACCTGCTCCCAGGCTGAACAAGGTGACGGTCACGCTGAGCTGCCCATCGGGCACTATGATCCACCACATAACACAAGCAAAGCAGTCACTCCAAGGCATGTAGCAGTATGACTCAGTCATTGTCTGTGCCAGTGTGTATGACCTCTGATGCACCTCCCTGGACTACATGTTAGGGGACATGGAGGGGCTCTCTGAGGTTGTGGCACAGGCTGGTATGATCCTGGCTTTGGGTAGCATTTCACCCTCACTGTGAATGCTGCCACAATATGTAGACAGGATCATCGGTTTCTGCACTTAACGTATCTTTCAGTGACATCCAAAGGGGATCCAATGCCTGTCAGTGTGGGATTAGATGCTAGACATGCCACATTGCTTTGCCTGGAACAGCTTGCACCTGTCACCCATGGGCCGTTGTATATTGGCAGAGGCTGTTGCTACACACATATTGCCTTTGTATGCATGGCTGACATTACATAGCCACCTACACAGGTATCACACTGGATGGGACACTAATAGCAATGCTACTCAACAGCAGCAGTGTAAACCTCAAGATGCATGCAGTGGAAACTGTCCTTAGCATGGGGTACAGCATTATTCTAGCTGCAAGACCCTATCTGAAGGTGTCTTATCATTCATTCCCTGCATTGCTATGGAACAACTTGTTACCACTCCCACAAGTGGTGACAACATGCTGCACCTGTTCATCACCAACATGTGGATTATATGCTCCAAACCAATCATGTATCCCTCGCTGGTGGGATGACACCATCTACAACCCACACTGTATAGTCACATACCACATGCAGCCCCTGCACAGAACACCCATATCATACAGTTGTCTGATGCATATTCCATGTATTCACATGAGGCAGGCTTCGGACATGGGAACTCTTGCTGTTCACAGGTACATATGTGTAGGTGGCACACACATACATCATGTGTGCATTGACATTACTGATATAATGTATGTCGTGCAATATTGGGAACAACACCCCACACACATGGACAAACTGTGTGACAAAATTACACATGGCATGTGGAGGATACAAACCCCTACTTAACTATGTTAGATCACTTGTGAGAGTCGCATTAGCAGAGTGCGCTATTTGCATTACTGAGGGGATTGCTTTCTCCTGCTGTACTTGTAGGGTGCTGACATCATCAGTGTTTAGACAGTGGAATATGCAGCATGTTTTGTGTAGTAATAGTTGCCAAAAGGGACATTTTTCATACACATGGAATTGCACACACTACTCCTCCATACACAGTCACACACACACTGGGCACTTGCAGGATTCAAACTCCTACCTAACTATGTTATGTCACTAGTGAGAGATGCATAAGCAGAGCACGCTATTTGCATTACTGGGAGGATTGCTTTCTCCTGCTGTACTTATAGGGTGCTGACATCATCAGTGTTTAGACAGTGGAATATGCAGCATGTTTACTGTAGTAATAGTTGCCAAAAGGGACATTTCTCATACACATGTAATTGCACACACTACTTCCCCATACACAGTCACACACACACTGGGCACTTGCAGGATTTAAACCCCTACCTAACTATGTTATGATACTAGTGCGAGATGCTTTAGCAGAGCGTGCTATTTGCATTACTGGGGGGATTACTTTCTCCTGCTGTACTTATAGGGTGCTGACATCATCAGTGTTTAAACAGTGGAATATGCAGCATGTTTTGTGTAGTAATAGTTGCCAAAAAGGACATTTCTCTTACACATGGAATTGCATACACTACTCCCCCATGCACAGTCACACACACACTGGGCACTTGCAGGATTCAAACCCCTACCTAACTATGCTATGACACTAGTGAGAGACACATTAGCAGAGCGCACTATTTGCATTACTTGGGGGGGGGGGATTGTTTTCTCCTGCTGTACTTATAGGGTGCTGACATCATCAGTGTTTAGACAGTGGAATATGCAGCATGTTTTGTGTAGTAATAGTTGCCAAAAGGGACATTTTTCATACACATAGAATTGCACACACTACTCCCCCATACACAGTCACACACACTAGGCACTTGCAGGATTCAAACCCCTACCTAACTATGTTTTGACACTTGTTAGAGACGCAGTAGCGAAGCCCGCTATTCACATTACTAGGTATAATTTCTGCTCCTGACATATGTATAGTGTGCTGACATCATTATGGATGAAGAGGTATGTACACCTGTTACTATCCATCAGTAAGGGGGAGAGCATATCTATGCATTAACTTTGCACAGGCACAGTGGCCTACTGTACTGTGGAGGCAGATGCCAAATACACCGTGGATAGCCTTCTGTATTCTCTAGGGACAACAGTCAGGTATTGCACTCTACGGCTATATGTTTACCTGTCAGATGCACGTATCTGTTGCTCATATACTGTTTGTGGGTCTTTATTGCCATAGCCTCCCCTATCTCTATAAACAACGTGTGTACTGTGGGAGATGTTTGCATATGAGTGGGATCCAGTACTTTACTTATGTCTCTGTTGTAACTTCACTGTGTGCACTGGGCAGATGTCTGTATTGTGGGAGGTTCCTGTGTTAACACATAGAAATGCCAGGTATGTGTGTGCAACTGCTGAAGTGTGACATGGCCTAAGTGTGTGAGCATGCCCAGTTCACAGTTTGTATGACTTCTTGACTGCCACATCTCATGTATCTAAGTGTGCGAGCATGCCAAGTGTGACCTTTCCTTATGTTTGGATCTGTGGACAACCACATTTCTGTTTGTGTGTGGACGCCATCTATATATCACATGTACAGTTGAGTGTTGGACATCAGGTTGTGTTCTTACTGCCCATCTGCTGTGTGTCTGAACCTAACAGGCATTATGCTGTGCCTGCAGGGTTGCCATGGGATAGTTTGCATACAGTTGTCATCATCCTTTCCTGCTGACCAAACAGTTGTATTGTTGTATAGTGTACTGGTGCAAAACTTTCACTGTGGTGGACAGTATAATCGGTTTCAGTCCTATCACTGCTTGTAATGTTTATAGTGAGCACACCAGACTGGTTGAGGGCCAGTTGTGCAGATATGACCATGTTGCATTTTGTTCAGATATGGACAGCTTAGTACATGATTGTCCGACATTGCTAATGTATTCCACAACTTGTGTGGACAGTGACAAACAATGGCCATGTGCCCTAGTCCATTTGTAATGCTAGTCAGAGAGTGTTTGTCCTTCAACACACATTTACTGGTGTTTGCCATGACATATGTCACAGTTAGTGTGCTGTGCCTCTGTCTACCCATGACATACAGGTGATATCCAGGGTACACCTGCCATCTCTTCCATCCAGTCATCATGATTCCTCTGGATGACATTCACTGAGGGACTCCCTGGATATCCTGTAGTGGGAGTTTAGTCGTGAGTGGAGTGAGCTTCCGGGTTGTGGACCAATCAGTACAGCATGTCCTGTTTATGTCTGTGCTGGGATTCAGGCCTGTCAGCTGCATAGGTCACCGGCATTCAGTGTTTACATGGTGCCAAATGTCCATTGATACCAGGTTGGTCATGACTATACATCAGGCACAGTTCACCTCCAGCCAGGCAGTATGGCACTGTGTGGAGCTGCAGTTACTTTACTCAGGCGACACATGGCATCTGTTACAGCTCTGCGATTCTCCTGGTGGGGTATGTGTGGTCATTCCAGTTGCTGCAGGTGTCTGCTACGGTACATCCCTGAAGGGCCATTGTACACAATTGTGAGGCTGCTGATGGATGAATGGAGAGGCACATTGACCTACCCTAACCAAGCTGTGCTTACCTTCATGATTAGGTGGGTATATGGTATGTTTCTGTAACCACTACAGACACATGGTTGTCATATGCAGGATATCCATCACCTTGTGTCTCCAGGTCTCTTATTGCTCCTGATGTACTTACTGGGTTAACACCTATGTGGTAATTTCTGGCCATGTACTGTGTTTCCACAGGGGTTGACTATACCCTATTCTGCATTTAGCTTGTTGACATGGCTGTGGCACCACTTGTGTGTTTCTATGTGTGCCCTTTGTAGGTTGCTTGTGTCAGCTGGAGGGTCCGATATGGTGGCCAGTTTGTCATCCTCTGCAAACCTGTTCAGACAGAGTCCTTCCATGTTGGCCTGTACCTATGTGACATATATAGCATACAAGAGGGATCCCAGGACCATGCCTTGTGGGATGCCAGTTGTACCTGGTTTGCAGTCTGCCATGGCTACAGCATGTCTGCCAGGTCAGTTCTGTCCTTGAGCTGGTTTGCAACCCATCTACTTGCATAGGGATTTATAGTTAGGCTGGTGAGCTTATCTGTACCGCCAACTAGGGTATTGTATGGAAGGGTTTGGCAAGGTCCAGATAGGTTGTGTGATCAACATTCCCCACATCACTGGGCTTGGTGCATGTTTCACATGAGTCAGACATGTGTACGGGTCAGGATCTGCCCTATGACAGCCACAGTGGGTAGGGTCCAATGTCTGTAGGTACCCAATCTCGTTATTCATGGGATCCATGATCATCCTCTCCATTACTTTGCCAACCTAGATATTCAGGGTTGAGGGGTGATAGTTTGCAGTATCCATTCAGGCACCCCCTTTGTGGTGTGGGACCACTGTTGCTGTACACCGCTCTTTGGGTACATATCCTGGGGTAGGACTGATAGTGCACAGTAATGCTATTTGCTGTTCCATTCTTCTTACAGTACTTGTTGGACACAACCCAGGACACCATCTGGTACCATTGATGCTGTGTGCTGTGCTTTGTGGATGCTGGCTGTTACCTCAGCATCTGCAATGTTGGGGGGCCAGCACTCTCCTGGGATAGATATTTGGCAGTTAGGTGCTGGTGGGGAGTTTGCAAAGAATCTGTTAGGTAGGATGTTGGCAATGTGTGTGGGTTTGGTGTATTGTTTGTGATATTAGAGTGCTGCAGAGCATATCTGTGGATTATCACCATGGTTCCTACCATCAGGTAGGACAGCTGTGTAATAATCCTTTGTGTCCTGTACAATTTGTATCATCATAGGTTCATAGGTTCATACTAGGCTATCTGCCCTGGCCTTGTTTGAGCATGGACAGACTGTGTGTGGGTCTCATCACCCCTTGCAATGTGCATATTATGCCCACGTAGGGTTTACTTTCAAAGATGTGACACAGGGATGGCCCCCAGTGTACACCTGCTATCTCCCATGCACTTCAACGGATTTCTCTTGTTGAGTTTGTGTGTGTAGCTCAGCCTATCATGGACTGGGATTCTGTTCCAGAGTGTCCTGAGCCTCTGGGTTATGGATCTGTCCCTCCAGCACATCCTATTAATCTATGTGTAGAGGTTCAGATATCTCACTGTGGTGTGTCTGCTGGATTTGGAGTTTCTGCAGTGGAGCATGTCCATTCATTCTGGATTGGGCATGGCCTTGTACATCAGGCATACATCACCTCTGACTGTGCAGTATGCTTCTGAATTGGGCTGTGGTTTCTTCAGCCAGGCTGCAGATGTTCAATGTTTGGACCCTTTATCCTGTTGGTGGGGTACATTTGGGATCTTTCTGACTGCTGCATGTGTAAGGTAAGGTACATCTGAACTGGGGCATAGTTGTCAAGTATGGGCCTGATAAGGGAAGGGTATGGGGGCACAGTGACCTCTGTAGCTCTACATGTGCATCCTTTCATATTAAGGTTGGCAATATAGCAGGTCTTCCTGGCCACCTTGGCAATGTGTGTGTCACATGACAGGTTACCGTCCACTTGTGTCCCTAGGTCCATGACTACTTCTTCCATACATAATGGATTGCCACCTATGTCATACTTTCTGTGTACCTTGTTTGGTATTTGTTGGGACATTCATACCCTGAAGTGTCTTCAGGAAGGCTGGCTGGCGTACCTGGGTTTGTGTGTGGGGTCTGTAGCAGGCTTCAAACAGGTACACAGTTTGAGACAGTGTTACTCACCTGTGGATAGTCCATGCTGCTTCTTGCTGTGGTACCAACCTGGGGGTGTGGTTATTCTTGATAATTACTGGTAGCCACATTCCTATTGTCGTGTGTTCCATGTTTTGGAGCTGTAGAGCATGGTATGAAGCATAACCTGGTAGTATTAGGGTGCTCTTCTGGGCCTTGACCCATGTTTCTGTTACAGAACAGATATTACCATTCTCCATGCTGTGGTGGGTTTGGCCTGCATGCACCTTGCAGGTTAGACTTCTGGCATTGGGTAGCATTACATCCAGGTTATTATCCCTTGTGCTACCTATGTTGGTGGGTTTGTGTTTCCAGACTTACCTATTCCAGGCACAGTGGGAGTAACAGCAGCCTTTGCCAGTATCTACACAGCCAGGTGTGCTAGGTGCATGCAATCCCTAGCAGGTGGGGCATCATGTCTTGCTCGGCATGTCAGCCCAGGCTGTCATCCATGTGTTCCCCCTTGCTAACAGCAATACCTCAGCCAATTATTGTACTTGATCTTGTTGTCTTCATAGTGTGGCATCATGCTTGGTGAGGGTGAGATGTTAGGTTGGGTCTTCATGTTTGCATATGCTAGATGGTGTTACATTGCTTAACACATGGCAATCATGCCTCAGGTGGTGCTGCAGGGCTGCCTCTGTCGGATGCACATACTACACTCCCTGTACATGTTTGAGAGCAGGTTATGTCATGTTAGGCATCCCTGTTACTATATGAATGAGTCAGAGAGGGGTGTCATTCCCAGGGTTCCTACTGAGCCAGTGTATGTGCTATGTGTTGCCTCTTTGCCAAGGCCAGGGCATACTGGGCACACCTCCTTCTGCCTACTGGGGCAGGCTCAGGTTGTTCCTCCTCCGAGTCATACTCTGCCTGTGATGGCCTTGGCAATGGTGGGGTGCTGTTTGGCCCGGCCCTATGCTGGTCCTGCTGCAGCTGTTTTTGCAGGATCATATTATGTAGCATAGCACATACCATGACAACTTGGGTACATGTAGTTGATGAGTACTGCAAGGCTCCACCAGATGTGTCCAGATACCGGAACCATGACTTGAGCAGCCCAAACACATGCTCTATTACACTACGTGTTTGTGCGTGTGCCTCATTATGGCGTTCCTGTTCAGGTGTGTGTGCGTTTCTGATGGGTGTCATCAGCCACGGCTCCAGTGCATAACCTGCATCCCCCACTAGGTGTCCATGTGGGATGTCCCCATTGGCAAATGTCTGGTACAGCTGCATCAAATGCCAGATATGGGAATCATGGTAGCTCTCAGGGCAGCCAGCACACACATTCATTATTATGCCCTGGGCATCACACATGACCTGGCAGTTGATGGAGGGGAAGCCCTTGCGGTTAATGTAGGCCCTACCCCGCTCACTGGCTGGTGCTTTGATGCATATGTGCGTGCAGTCTATTGCACCCACTACCTCAGGGTATTCCACTATTTGCTGGAAGAGACGCATATTGCTGGCCAATACCTCACGGGCATTGGTGAAATATACATGACCACCGACGTGTGCTGACATGGCATCCAGGAACTGGTGCAGTACCCTGGAGGCTGATGTCTGTGATATCCCCATCATATCACCAGTTGATCTCTGGAAGGTACCTGTTGCTAGTATTCTTAGGCCAACACATACCTTGGTTTCCACTGGGATGGGTTCCCCTCTGTTGGTTCTGTGTGTGAGGCGTGGCCTGCACAGCTCGACAATTTGCTGCAGGAGGTCTCTGTCCACTCTATAGTGCTCCACTATCTCCAGCTCATGTAACCCGTAGGTGACCCTGGGCCTGTACACTCTTCTCTCTCTCCTCATTGTGGGTTGTCTGGCAGCATTTCCATTGTCACCACCCTCAGCAAGTCTCCTATGTCTCCTTATGACAGCTATGGCAGCCCCTAGCATGTTTGGTCTGAGTGCAGCTTTTTCAGTTTTCACTTCTACTAGCTTACTCCTGTCTTGCAGTATCTCTTGAGAGAAACATACTGCAATGCTGTATGCAGTGTTTTAAGTGCTGGGCTGGGCTTGTATTTTGCCTGTGTAATTGCCTGCTTCTAATTGTTTTCACCTGCTACCTCTGCAGGTATTCCCTGCTAGTTTCCTACTATTTCTTCTGCTTCCTTTTCCTCTCTGTTTCCTCAGGGGGAGCAGCACGCATACCAGCGAAAACATGCTCACAGTGGCTACCATGCGCGCACACATGCTTACACAGACTAGAATCTGCTTATTCGGGTTAGAACGCGCGCACACCAGCGCAAACAGGTCTACAGATCTTTAAACAGGCTCCTACATGCTTACTCTGCCTTACACGCACTCTGTCTTACTTGCGCCTCCCAGCGTGCACACGCGCGCATGCAAGTACAGCAAGAAACTTTGGTGTTGGCCACAGTGTACACCTTCCATTTCTTGATTTTCCCATGCTTATCTGTTTGACACTCCTCTTTTTCTGCTGTGTGATTGATATGTTTCACATACCACTTTGCTCCAATGAGCTTGCTTTCTTCCTGACATTCCCCCTGTGATGTCACCTATCTCCTACTCTGTTACTCCCCCTTATGTAACTCTTACACTACACGGACTGTGCTCATTTGCTATGTGACAGTGTGATTCACTATCCTACCATTCATTTACATAGGATTGCCTACTAATGCTTAGTTACATGTCTTACATGTCAGCCTCCCCCCTTAGCAACCACTAGACGGTGGCCATGTTGTTTTTGGTCTGCTAGTCCCTGCATTGCAAATCCATGCATTACATAAAACCCACATTTGTGGGTTTCTAACCTTCATTTTTCAGTTTTATATAGCGCAGCCCGTTTGTGCGGGGCTGCGCTACATTTAAACATCATCAATCTCCGAAAAAAAAAACTTTTTTTTCATGTTTGCATCGGTTTACCATGCCAATGGCCACATATTTGGCCATTGGCATGCTGTCTGTAACATTTGCACAGTTTATTTGGAGCTGTCATGGCTCCGTTGTGTTATTTGCAGTAACGTACTCAGTTGTCAACTGAGTACATTTCTGCAACTAACACGACTCTTACACGGGCTGGTTTCAGCTTCGTGGATCGCTAATCTACCTCATTTGCATGCCTTTCGGCTGCAAGTGGGGTGATTAGCATATCCACGCCCTGCCCGTGTAAGAGTCGTTTTAGTTTTCTCTTACACGGGATTTCGGGCTGTTCCTGGATCGCGATGGCTGCATGGAGTCTTACACGGCTCTTAGACTCCATGCAAGCCATTGTGAATCCTACCAATTAGCTTAACTAGCACATGTTTATATTTACATTATTTATATTTGCTGCTGTCTGCCTGTTATTCTTGTGCATTGTATAAAAAGAAAATACATGCATGTCAGTCTTGTCACTTTAAATCTTTATACAAGCATGTCAGTGTCGTGACTTTAAATCTTTACTCTTATTAACAATTTTTATTTAATTTTTATACACTAGAACTGTTTTGTTTACCTTTTGACTATGCTATGAGAATGGCAGTCATATGCTCTACTTAACTGTAGTACTGATAAATATCTTGCTTTAATTGAATGGAAGTTTTAAACATTTGAGAATGATTTGTATTTTACCATCCTACCATGTATGCTTAACCATTTTCAAAACACAAACATTTTATAAAATATATCTCTTTTGTAAAGATCAGCTGTAGTTTCCTGCTCTTTCCCAGTGTATGTAGGAAGTCAGTCTCTGTCAGTTCAGCTAATTTATTTTCTTCATCTTGTAACTGCTGTTGAAGAGTTTTCTCATGGTCTGCCTGATATGTCTCAGGAACCTGTTCTGCTGAATTTGAAACTCCTGTGCACTTTTGGAAAAATGTTTGTATAACTAGTCTAAACTTCCTGAACTCATTGTGTCTGTCTCTTAGAAGTTTCTTACATTCTTTTGTAACAAAATATACTAGAGGTCTTGTCAGTAACTGATTTGACTCCTGTTGTAACTCTGAGATAAACCTTTTACATGTGGTGACAAAACATAACTGTTTAACATCTGAATCACACAATAAACATTTGTCATACCCCACATGTTTTTCTTTGAGATACCAGTCAAATATTGTAATACATTTGCGTAATGCCTTACTATCAACCTGCCCTACTAAGGTTTTACATTTACTAATGTGCTGTGTATACCAACATTGCAATTTACTAAAGCTTGGTTTACATTTGCTTGAATTATGTCTGAAAATATCCATACTGTCTAATAACATCCAAAATGTCTAATATCCAAACTGTCGAATAGCATCCACACTAAAAAATGTGACGTAAAAAAAAGTCTTACCAGTTAGCAAGAAAACAGGTGATCAGGCTGTTGTTGCTGATGGTTGAAAAAGTCACTTGAGAAGCTGGGGAACACAACAGGCAGCGGACTGCTGTGTAAGTAGATGTCCACCTTTTCTTGGAGAATTTATGGCACTGCAACTGTCCCGGACATCAGGCTCAATCAGACGTCTGAAAAAACTGTACTACTGCAAGCTGCATAAACTGGAGTATTTCTGTTTAGGATTTATACATACGTACAAATGTTAGTTACTGCAATTTGACTGAAGTGACCCTCTGCAGGGCTTACCATCACTCTCTCTGTGTTTGAATGCAGATTTTAGGTTCAAATGCAGGTAGGCTCATCACTGAAAAATTAATTTTAATTTTCCAAACACTGTGCTGTTACTCTGATGCTTACTGTGATGGATTTGAAGTCTTCTTAAGACACTCAGTCTTGCTGGCTGGAATCAAAGTCTGGTTATAGTTGCATTCACAGTCTGTTGCATACAAAAACTTGCAGAATATATACTGATGAGAGAATATACTTTGCAGCATCTGTCTTTAAGAACAGTAACCAATAACTTTTATAATAAACCACACGTACTTCTGTTACAGCTTCAGAAAATGTTCTACTTTACTTCTCATATAGTACAGATGACATGAGAGATATAACATTTACCTCAGGACAAAATTTGTCCCTACCATTACCCCTAACATAACTAGATTTAATACAGATTTTATATATGCTGATAAGTAAACTGTCTTCAAGGAAACGCCTTGTGGATTAGAAAAGCATATTTTTAAACTTTCTTAGAAAAACATGTCCTGTTGTCAGTTCTTTAAAGAAAGCAAATTACATTCTTGTCATGTCTGTAAGAAGTCAACTTTCTTGATGTGTGTGTAATGCACTCATAAGCAAGTTCCTTATTTTTTTAAGCCACAATCATTTAGTACGGATGCCAATCACATATTACTAAACTCTATTTCTGCATTTAAGCAAGGTTTATTTTATACTTATGTTGCATATTTGTAGCAAAGTTACATTCAACCTAAATATCTTGTTGAGCATAATCTTACAATTCTCTTTTTATAAAAAACACATTAAGAAGCACAAGTCAAAATGCAATTTTGCATAGTTAATACAGTGATATCAAGTATTACTACTAAAACTGGATATATTTAACAACTTTTTCTTTTGCAAACCATTTTATGAAAATATTTCATCAGTTATGAGCTGTGTCTGCTTTAGTTTTATTTTTTAACTTGATTAATTTATTCTTTTATTAATTCTTTGCATCTGTTGAATTAACTCTTTACTTTTATTGATTATTTTATATCAAAAGATTAGAGATAATGGGCAGGATTCAGGAAGCCGTCGTGTAAGAGTTATAACTCTTACATGGAGGCTGCAGTTAAACGGTGTGATGTCAGCATGTCATGCATATGCATGAGGTGCATGAGGCATGCTGAATGACACTGTAACTCTTACACGGTCCGTTATGTTCTTGGGCCCCTACGCCAGCTTGAGGCCCGGGTGGCACAGCTTACGGACATGCCCATTGTCCCACCTGCACAGCCCCCAGCACAGCCCCATCCTGGGCTGTGAAGGAACAGTGGCAACTGCCTATGGGTGGGGATATCAGTTCCACTGTTGCCATCTGTGGGCTCATGTGCCCTGGATATCCCAACCTCCGTCCCCGTCAATTGTGTAACCCCCCCCACATGTGTCATACACCGCCCCTGTATGCGTCTTGTCTGTCTTGTCTGTTAACCTACCCAACCTACCTCCCCAGCTATACCAACTACCTTCACCTGACATACCACTCTCACCTGAAAAAAAAATAAAAAAGGGCACTCTGTATCCACAAAAAAATTATGCCCCATACATAGCTGTCCATGTTGCACACATGTCCGCTTGACATTGAAACTGTTAATTACAATTGGCTGTAGAACAGGTATTAATGTTGTCCTGACACCTCTCTCAGGGGTGGAAGGTTTCAAATGTCACACCAAATTACATACAAATGCACAGCTGTTGCTGAGAAAGACATGGGCAGCTATGGGCCTCACCTACATCCTTCCTGCAAATCCCAAGCTTGTTCCCCTACTGTCTTACCCTCATTGTGATCCCTTTTTCACCACTTTCCTGTCACCCCTTTTTCTTTTCTTTCAAAGAAAATAGCGCGGGTGTGTGCACGTGGAGCTAACGCCAGTCGCATCGTCAGCTCCCAAGCAACGAAGCAGACCTGGTTTAAGTGCTTAAAAGTGCCTTTGGCACTTTTGATTGACAGGTCCTGTACTCATTTCGAAAGAAAAATAAATTCCCAATGCCAGTCTCTAACCGAGGACCTTGGTAACACTAGTCTGTATGACCTACCACGAACCCAGGACCTTGGTAACACTAGTCTGTATGACCTACCACTAAGCCATGACTCTCATACAAGAACATAGTGCTAAAATAAATATAACGTGTAATAGTAGGAAGCAATATAAAGGTAATATAGGATGTGTACTACCCAAAGCATGTCAGGTAGATTTTTAATGCCCAAATTACTGGATTCCCATACTAGTTTAGTGTTAACAGAAACAGCCCTGCTAATTGTTAGCTTATACATAATAATGTAAGGTAATGTACATATATGAAAGTATTATATGTACACATATATATATATATATATATGTATATATATATATATATATATATATATATATATATATATATATATATATATATATATATATATTATATATATATTAATACATATGAAATATAGTGGTAGGTGTCAGTATTCATACACACTCACTACAGGAAACAGTGAAGATAAATGCAGCAACCAGAATCTGCAACACAGCCTGACTCCTGTGAGACTTACTAACCCTTTTAACTGCTTAAAGGTGCCTTCAGCACTTTGATTGATAGGCCCTGTACTCAATTTGAAAGCAAAATAAAAGCATACTATTATGCCCTACCACAAGACCATTGTAACACTAGTCTGTATGATCTACCACTAAGCCATGACTCTCATACAGGAATATAGTGGTAAAATAAGTAGAACATGTATAAGTAGGAATGAAGATAAAGGCAATATAGGATGTGTACTTCCCAAAGCATGTCAGGTAGACTTTTACTGTCCTAATTACTGGATTCCCATACTAGTTTAGTGTTAACAGAAACAGCCCTGTTAATTGTTAGCTTGTACTTAATAATGTAAGCTAATGTACATATATGAAAGTATGTATATGTACACTCACACACACACACACACACACATATATATATATATATATATATATATATATATATATATATATATATATTAATAATATGGAAATGAAATGAA